>NW_004798928.1:7704-9522 GCF_000002075.1 Aplysia californica | reverse complement strand
CTTTGCCGTTCACAGAAGCAAACACGAAAGAGTTCTATAGCATACTATGCAGCAAAGCAGAAATGTGAAACGACAAGACCATCAGACTAAAGACTTCACATCTTGAAATTATTCCCAGCAGCGACACAGTTTACAAAAGCAAATATCAAACATAATTATTACATCGTGTTTGCAGCGAAGCAGAAACATGAATTGACATCGCCAACACAGATCTTGCTCAAGCCATCCCCAGAAACGATGAGGTTCATAGAAGCTTACGCCAAACACATCTTCCAATATTTCCAGAAAAAACCCATAAAAGACACGTTTATACCTCCACAAGACAAAGAGCATTTTATCTTGAACATAATGTACAGTAGCAGCAAGGTTCACAGAAGGGTACGCAGAAAACAGCTGACAAGCAGACCGACTTTCCAAGAAGGCAAATAGTGATATACAATTAACATGATAGCACTATGAGATGTAAGAAAAACTACGTTTTAACGTTCCCCACAGAAACAGTCTAGTCCAGAGAAGCAACATCGAAAAGACCCTTTGGAAATTGCCGCCAAATAATCAAGTACAGGTAGTTGGAAACACGTGACATACGCAGGAGCAAATTTGACAACAGATTCCACTTATCTAAGAGAAGACGTACAACTCACAGAAGCATACGCAGAAAAGATGAATGATCAGTTAACACTTGCAAAAAACACACCAAAGCTGCAATGGAGCCAGTCCCATAATTAGGTCTGGCCTGAGTGAGCGCGTATTAAAGTCATTCACGAAGTAGAAGAAGCATACTACGTTTGACATAGGCATCCTACAGGACAGGACTCGATACTTGTAGCAAACACACGGAACAAAAACCTATAGTAGGAGCAGCGGAAATCACGAATATAAAAATTCAGGTCACTCCACACTCAATATGGTCCTAAAACCAAATATACTACTAGACAAACAAACAAACAAAAAACAAACAAACAAACAAACAAAAAATCCAACTCCCCAACCACAAACAAACAAACAAACAAACAAAAACCCAACTCCCCAAACATAAAAAACAAACAAACAAACAAACAAACAAACAAACAAACAAACAAACAAACAAACAAACAAAAAAAGCCTTTCATATTTGGAGCAAGATAGTAAAAAGGGAGATAAATGTACCGAGCCCACATGAAGATTTCGCCCCAAGTGTTGGAGTTAGCACCAGGAAGAACACAGTGGGCACAACAAGCACACATAATGTGACTTCAAACTCTTTAACACATGCAGCAAAACAAAACTAGTGTGATTCTGTTACAAAGACACGTCTGAAAACAACAACTTTTTTTTCAACAACAGGCCTTAGAAAGCATCAATAAGACTTTTGAAACAAAAAATGGATGACATATTCTAAAATAATTATTGCAAGAGACGAAAACTTTCGACAGAATTTGCCATAAAACGGGGGGTCTAACAGATACGCAACAATCAACCCAGCAACACAAGGTGCAAAACCTAAGGACAGGCCCACAGAGAGCGAATCTTCAAACATCTAGAGCCAAGCCAGGGCTAAAGATTTGCAGCAAAACACAAAAAAGCAAAGTGGCGACGCGTCAGAATATATTCATATTATATTAAGCTCATCTTCGAATTATAGGCTACAGAAAAAGAAGCGAAACATCGTATCTTCAAATTACACAGACAAAGAAACCAAACATGGTATCTTCAAATTTCTCAAAGAAGGGAAACACCATAGGCCTATCTTCAAATTATACAGACAAAGAAGCGAAACTTTGTATCTTCAAATTACTCCGAAAAAGACGTCAAACATTGTATCTTCAAATTACACGG
>NW_004798928.1:5191-7088 GCF_000002075.1 Aplysia californica | reverse complement strand
TATGTGTGTGTGTGTGTATATATGTATATATGTATATTAATCATATAATCTGTGTATGTATAATACACATGTAAACATTATATATCGTCAATACATCAGATATGATACATATAAAAAGTATACACACACATTATATACACATATAGACACGCAGCAATGCAATGGTCAGACGCAGAAACACTACACATTTTTCCGTCACTTTGATTGGCTGACAGAAGCACAAAGAGCGATATACAAACAAATCTGTCAGCACAATACCTATAGCTACGACTGACTGGCAAAGAATTCATTAGACATTTGCATGTGGGTATAGAGCCCAGAGCATGTATGATATGTAACATATAGAACTTTTCTGAAGGTATCAATTTTAATAAAAGAAATTTACCTCAGCATTGTAAAACTTGGTCTTTACGTCAAGTGGTTTCAGGACCTGGTGCAATAAAGATATATAAATACACAAGCAAATAAATAAATAAATAAATAAATAAATAAATAAATAAATAATAATAATAATATAACAAACGACATTTATATTGCGCTCAACCCTGATTAAAGTGTACAGGCTCTGAGCACTTTACAATACAGTACAACATACAACAGTAACATAAAACGTCGTGTTCTGACTAAAAGAAAATTACTCCAAATATTCATCTGATTAATTTAAGAACAGAAACGACTTCAGCTGACATTTGAAATTATCAAAAAATAAAATGGGTTCGTTTGTGGGTAGTGGTTTCCTTTGGTTAAGATGTATTTCCATTACATAAGCCCCACCACAACAACAATGCATCAATTACTTATTCGTGTAAAAAAACAAAAAAACAATTTTATGTAAAAAAAATAGGCCCAACTGAGCAAACTAGTCTTGCTTTTGTCAAGATGTCCTCACATTAAACAAGCACCACCACAACAATGCAACCATCACTGGATATCGTCAAAAAATAGGCCAAGTTGTGGGCAGTGGTTTACTTAATTAAGTCAAGTTAGCTTTTTAGTTTTAGTAGAGGTTTTGCGGAGCTCACAACTGCATTAGGTCATTGAGCGCCAAGGGGTGGTTGTCAACAGAGAAGTCCAAAAGGGGAATCAGACTTACTCTGTTCACCTCTCTCTTGCCTCAACAGCACAAAGTCTGCTTCGACTATCAAGGCACCCCGGAAGTACCGGGTCACAAGAGTGTGCAGTGTGACAAACATACAAAAGAGGCAGAGGAAAAATGACGATAGTAAGGATTATTAGGAAAGAAAAAGCTTTTCCCGAGATGCCTCAAAATTAGTACATGTACGAGTGAACCAAGGGAAGTAACCTCACCTGAAATTTGAAGAACTTTCGAAACTGCATTCGCTCCCCTGACGTGAGCATATAGCTGACGGCACACACCAGTCTGAAACGTCCAAAGGGGAGTTTGGTTTTAGCCACAGTTGTTTGTTTTTTAGTTTTAGCGAGCGTTTTACGGAACTTGCAACACAATAAGGTCATATAAGTGCCAAAGATTAGAGGTGTCACAAGAGAGTAACAAACACACAAAAAAAGAAGGAGGAGAAATCTTGACGGTAGATGTTTGATAGGAAAGAAGGAGCAAACCACACCAGACCACCCGCCGTCCACCCACTAGCCAGAGTTTTACGGCACTTGCAACACAAATAGATCATAAAAGTACCGAAGATTGGAGGTGTTACTACAAGAGAGTTATAAAAATTAATTTAAAAATGAAAGAGGAAATATATGGATGATAGATGTTTGAATAGGAACAAAGGAGCAAACCACACCAGAGCACCCGCCAACCACTCACTCGAAAGGAGCTGAGGTTAAAAAGAGATGCCGTTTGGAGAGAGAAAGACAGACAGAGAGAGATAGAGAGAGAATGTGTGTGAGATACACACACACACAGAGAGAGAGA
>NW_004798928.1:0-1367 GCF_000002075.1 Aplysia californica | reverse complement strand
AACAAACAAAAACACTACAAAACTGAGAGCTTTGTACGTACCTTAAGTGTAATCTCCTTACAAAGCTGACTGCTGTCATTGTGCACACTGATGTAGCTGGAGAAAGTCTCGCCCAGGAAGATGTTGCTGAGGAAGAGAACATCATAAATAAATAAATAAATAAATAAATAAATAACAAATAAGGGGGCACTCGTGGCCTAGAGGTTAAGGTGTTCGCCTATCACTCAGAGGTCCTGGGTTCGAATCCGGGTAGCGACGGAAACATTTTCTTCTCTAAAATTGTCTCCTTTCACCTCCTTTCCTGCTCTCTAGCAAAGTTCTGTCGTCCGCTTTCGTCTCCGCTTTCTATCCCCATCCCCTCACCTCCTTTGCCCCCTCCTCTGGGCTCCTGCTTACTGCTGTCTTTCAGCCACACACCTACTCTTCTGGTAGGAAAGATCTACATCTAGCCTTCTCAGTCCCGTGTGCAAGTTGCGCACGTTAAAGATCCCTTGGTGGTCTAAAATCGATAAAAGTAGGCTTCGGCTCGGCCGCCACCCGGACAAAAGTCGTCAGCACAAAGTAAAGAACCACCAGTAACTGATGTGGTCAATTGTGTCCACCTTAGCGTCCGCCCGTCCGTCCACTCAGTCCACTCAATCCACAACCGGCCGACATTCACAAGCAAGCACCCCGCACAGACACAAGTGCGAAGCATCGTGGTGAAATCAGGAGCTCGTCAAAATAATGAATATGAAGAAAATGGCATTTTTCTGCCAGTTTGGCAATTTTTATCAATATTTTTTGGGAGGGGGAAGGGGTTGCTTAACACCATTGTTGTCCAATGAACAACACATTTCTAGGTGGATTTTATTGAAAAATGTTGATGAAAGGCACACAGAAGTAAGTTTTCAGTTTCTAGAGACTATTAAACTGTGGGAAATAACAAAGCTTTGTCGGCCATTTTCTCGCTAATTTTACCTTGGACACCAGGTGACCCCACCTTCTTCAATTTCAAACACTTCGACTTCTATTCAAGATAGATGGGTATTTTTTTTTCACCGACAGCAAGATAACTGAACAAGCTTTAAGATGATACCAATAATTCCATTTGCCAAAAAAAAAATGACGTGTGTCTGATTCCCCCACGATGTGCCACAACTAGTCCAGCACGTCGACAGCTCGTCAATATTTGATGTCTCCACGTTTTATCTATCGCCACACCCCAACGCCAAGCATTCTTTGACAGGCCCAAAAGACCGTGCGATGTATCGCGACGGCCGGTGGCCATCTTGGTGAGGAAAACAAAAAGGGGGGGGGATCAGGGGATAGGAGTAGGAGGTGTGTGTGTGTGTGTGCGTGTGTGTGAGTGTGTGCGTGTGTGTGTG
>NW_004798927.1:57204-58345 GCF_000002075.1 Aplysia californica | reverse complement strand
CCTCTGTCTGCCTCTGCCTCTCTTTCCATCAAACTTGCCTGTTGTCACAATATTCTCCAATGCTTCTTTCCGCATGGTGTGTCCAGTGAGCTTTGCCTATCCCTTTCGTACATTCATCCATATATGATACATGTATTATATTGTCGGTCAGCTGTTAAGCACGTACGTTTACTTTACTTTCACTCTCTCCTTCCTCTGGTATCCTTAGGATGTCGAGGGGAGGGGCAGGTTAAGCGTATTAGGGTCATGTTAGGGTTATCGGTACGTTTTTAGAGGGTTAAGGGGCTTGTGGTTGAGGTAAGAGGTAAGGTTGGGGTTAGGTTTAAGGGTAAGGTTAAGATATCAACGTTTGTATGTATGTGCACTGTCAGATATTTAGGGTTAGGGTTTAGGGCTATGGCTAGGGCTTACGGGTTTAGGGCTAGGGGTTAGGGCAGGGTTTAGGTGTTAGAGTGACGGGAAAGGGGTTAGGGTTAGCGTTAGAGTAAGGTTAAGGTTAGGGTTCGGATTAGACAGTTTGGGATATAGTTAGGGTTATGGTTAGTGTTAGGGTTGGGGTTATGGTTAGGGTTATGGTTAGGGTTGGGGTTGGGGTTCGGGTTAGGGTGGGGGTAGGGTTAGGGTCAGGGTTAGGAATTAGGGATAGAGTTGGGTTAGGGTTAGGGTTAGGGTTAGGGTGGGGGGTAGGGTTAGGGTCAGGGTTAAGAGTTAGGGTCAGGGTTAGGAATTAGGGATAGAGTTGGGATATTAGTAGGCTGAGTAGGAGTAGGGTTAGAGGTTAGGGTTAGGCTTAGGGGTAGGGTCAGTGTAATGGTTAGGGTAAGAGGACCAGGGTTAGGGTTAGGGTTAGAGGTTAAGGTTAAGGTTAGGACTATATTAGTATATTTAACTTTAAGGATCCCAGCCGCTGTCTGCCCCCTGAAGAATCTAAACTGATTCAAAAGGGACTTAAAAGGTTTACAGTTATTGACCTGAGTCCTTGGATCACCGGCAGGTTCCACAGAGCGGCCGGCCCAGAGCCTTCACCACGGGCTGGGAGTAGCCGGCGGTTCTGATCTGCCTCTCTTTGCACACGGCCCCAACGCATTTGTGTTCTCCGGGGTTCAGGATTTGTCATTTCTGTACTACGGTATTCTGTATG
>NW_004798927.1:52870-53980 GCF_000002075.1 Aplysia californica | reverse complement strand
TTATTATTATGTGTCTGCTACGTCCGCAAAGAAAAAAAATATGAGCTATTTTTAGACTGACAGCCACTGAAGTGGGACAGTTTCCTTTGGGAAATAAAAAAAAAAGAACCCTGCTTTTCAGGGAGGGTCTAGAATCTATTCATTTTCTGTCGACCAAAGTTTTCACAAAATAGTGACTATCGCTGCAGCCTGTTACTTTTGGGGTATATTGATTTCTATTTTACTACAAAACAACCAAGCCCCCCCCCCCCCCCCCCCTTCTCTGACTAAAAGAAAACCAAAAATAAGAACCCCAAAATCACGAAAGTTTAGAAAATCTCTCACATAAAAATATTAATGCAATGTACCAAATTTGACCTCTAGGAGTTCTTGGTTTTTTTTAACCAAAAATTCTTTTTAAAAAACACCCCAGAAAACCAAAGTTCGGGGTTTTGTAAAAAAATTTTTACATCCAATTTATACAGCAGAAAATCATCATCATTATCATCATCATCATCATCATTGCCTTTTCCTCCCTGCACCAGGGTATAGGCCACGAACAAACACTTTCCACCTGTCTCTATCCTAGGCTAGCCTCTTGATGTTATTCCATCATGTTTTCCCACTTTTCTGTACATCCATTTCTGTGATTCTTCTCCTAGAGCACATTCACATGGGGAAAAAATGATATTGAGGTTTTTTTAAAGCCTAATACTTATTTGGCATTCCCATTTTAAAAAATTACTGTTGAGTAATTACAGCCTGATACATAGGGCACATTCCCAGAAATAAATATAGTAGGTCAATCACAATCCAACATTTTTGGGGACTACCTAGACACCATGACTACGCAGTTCCCAATTGGGGTCTACCTAGCTAGACACTTCCATAAAGTATTTATAACCTAATACCTATTTTACTTTCCTATAAAAAAATTACTGTTGAGAAGTTATTGCCTGAAACATATTTCACATTACAATAATATAAAACTGTTGAGTAGTCCCAGTCAAATAGTACACATTCCCATAAGTATTACCAAAGATAGTACATAACAAGATGGGCCACTTCTCTCTATGAGCCAGTTAAAAAAGTGTCCTCAAAATTTGGTGGCGCCCTCTTCACAAAAGCGCA
>NW_004798927.1:45674-51681 GCF_000002075.1 Aplysia californica | reverse complement strand
GACCTATTGCACATTACAATGAAAAAAATTACTGTTGAGTAGTTATTGTCTAATACCTAGGAAATATTCCCAAGAAAAAAAATTACAGGGGTTGTTTTTTTAAAGCCTAAAAACTATTGCACACTCGAATGAAAAAAAATACTGTTGAGTAGTTATTGCATAATAGATAGTGCACATTCCCTTAAAAATTACTTTGAGTAAGTAGTGCATAATACCTAATGGAAATTCCCATAAAAGTTACTATGGAATAGTTATGTCCCAATACCTATTTCACATTCCCATAAAAAAATACTGCTGAGTAATTACATTGTACAGCCTAATACACGGGGCATGTTCCCATAAAAAAATACTGGGTTTTTTGTGTGTTTTTTTTGCCACGTATGTACTTCACATTCCCATAAAAAATCACTGTTGAGTAGTTATTGTCTAACAATACCTAGTGAACATTCCAATTTAAAAAAATACTGTTGAGTAGTTATAATTTAATACATCAGGCACATTCCCATAAAAATACTATTGAGTAGTTATAACTTAATACCTATTTCACATTCCCATAAAAAAATTACTGTTGAGTAGTTATAGCCTAATACCTATTTCACATTCCCATAAAAATTACTGTTGAGTAGTTATTGCCTAATACCTAGTGCACATTCCCATAGAAATTTACTATTGAATAGTTATATCCTAATACCTATTTCTTATTCTAATAAAAATTACTGTTGACTAGTTATTGCCTAATACCTAGTGCACATTCCCATGAAAAAAAATTACTGTTGATTTTTCTTAGCCTAAGACCTAGATCTACAGCACGTTCCCATTTTAAAAACCATTACTGTTGTTGTTTTGGGTTTTTTACCTAATATATAGTGCAATTTCACATTTTAAAAATTACTTTTGTCTTTTTAGCCTAATACCTAGCGCACATTCCCATTTAAAAAATTACTGTTGAATTTATTTTTCTTAGCCCAATACCTAGTGAACATTCCCACATATAAAAGTGTTGAGTAGTTATAGCCAAATACCTAGTGCACATTCTCATTTAAAAATTGGTAGTTTTTTTTCTAGCCTAATCTAGTGCACATTCCCATAAAATAATTACTGTTTTTTTTTTATAGCCCAATACCGAGAGCACACTTCCATAAAAAAAATTACTGTCGTTTTTTAGCCTAGTCTAGTGCACATTCCCATTTAATAAATACTGTTGTTGTTGTTGGGTTTTTTTGGCCTTATGCCTAGTGCACATTCCCATAAAAAAAATTACTGTTGAGTAGCTATTTCCTAATACATTGGACACATTCTAATTTTAAAAATTACTGTTGAATTTTTAAAAAATCTATTACCTATTGCACATTCCCTTAAAAAAACTACTGTTGAGTAGTTATAACTTAATAACTATTTCACATTCCCGTAGAAAAATTGTGTAGAGTAGTTATAGCCTAAAACCTAGTGCACATTCCCATTTAAAATAAACGTGTCGAGTAGTCACAGCTTGGCCTACCTAGTGCACATTCTCATTTTTTAAAATACTGTTAAGTAGTTATAACCAATTAGGCCTACCCAGTCCACGTTTCCATAAAAAAAAATAATTTTTGAGTAGTTATTGCCTAATACCTAGTGCATGTTCCCATGAAAAAAATTAGTTGTTTTTTTAAGGCTAATAATATCTATTGCAGATTCCCATGAAAAAAATTACTGTTGAGTAGCTATTGTCTAACAATACCTATTGCAGATTCCAATGAAAAAAATTACTGTTGAGTAGCTATTGTCTAACAATACCTATGGAATATTCCAATGAAAAAAATTACTGTTGAGTAGCTATTGTCTAACAATACCTATGGAATATTCCAATGAAAAAAATTACTGTTGAGTAGCTATTGTCTAACAATACCTATGGAATATTCCAATGAAAAAAAATACTGTTGAGTAGCTATTGTCTAACATTACCTATGGAATATTCCAATGAAAAAAAATACTGTTGAGTAGCTATTGTCTAACAATACCTATGGAATATTCCAATGAAAAAAATTACTGTTGAGTAGCTATTGTCTAACAATACCTATGGAATATTCCAATGAAAAAAATTACTGTTGAGTAGCTATTGTCTAACAATACCTATGGAATATTCCAATGAAAAAAATTACTGTTGAGTAGCTATTGTCTAACAATACCTATGGAATATTCCAATGAAAAAAATTACTGTTGAGTAGCTATTGTCTAACAATACCTATGGAATATTCCAATGAAAAAAATTACTGTTGAGTAGCTATTGTCTAACAATACCTATGGAATATTCCAATGAAAAAAATTACTGTTGAGTAGCTATTGTCTAACAATACCTATGGAATATTCCAATGAAAAAATTACTGTTGAGTAGCTATTGTCTAACAATACCTATGGAATATTCCAATGAAAAAAATTACTGTTGAGTAGCTATCGTCTAACAATACCTATAGAATATTCCAATGAAAAAAATTACTGTTGAGTAGCTATTGTCTAACAATACCTATGGAATATTCCAATGAAAAAAATTACTGTTGAGTAGCTATTGTCTAACAATACCTATGGAATATTCCAATGAAAAAAATTACTGTTGAGTAGATATCGTCTAACAATACCTATAGAATATTCCAATGAAAAAAATTACTGTTGAGTAGCTATTGTCTAACAATACCTATGGAATATTCCAATGAAAAAAATTACTGTTGAGTAGCTATTGTCTAACAATACCTATGGAATATTCCAATGAAAAAAATTACAGGGTTTGTTGGTTTTTTAGCCTAAAAGCTACTGCACACTCGAATGAAAAAAAATACTGTTGAGTAGTTATTGCATAATAGATAGTGCACATTCCCTTAAAAATTACTTTTGAGTAGGTAGTGCATAATACCTAATGGAAATTCCCATAAAAGTTACTATGGAATAGTTATGTCCCAATACCTATTTCACATTCCCATAAAAATTACTGTTGACTATTAACATGTATTGCCTAATACCCAGTGCACATTCCCATTAAAAAAATTACTGGGTTTTTTGTGTGTTTTTTTTGCCACGTATGTACTTCACATTCCCATAAAAAATCACTGTTGAGTAGTTATTGGCTAATACAATACCTAGTAAACATTCCAATTTAAAAAAATACTGTTTAGTAGTTATTATTTAATACATCAGGCACATACCCATAAAAATACTATTGAGTAGTTATAACTTCATACCTATTTTACATTATCATACAAAAATCACTGTTGAGTAGTTATTGCCCAATACCTATTTCACATTCCCATAAAAATTACTTTTCAGTAGTTATTGGGTAATACCTAGTGCACATTCCCATAGAAATTTACTATTGAATAGTTATATCCTAATACCTATTTCTTATTCTAATAAAAATTACTGTTGACTAGTTATTGCCTGACACGTAGTGCACATTCCCATGAAAAAAAATTACTGTTGATATATTTTTCTTAGCCTAAGACCTAGATCTACAGCACGTTCCCATTTTAAAAACCATTACTGTTGTTGTTTTGGGTTTTTTACCTAATATATAGTGCAATTTCACATTTTAAAAATTACTTTTGTCTTTTTAGCCTAATACCTAGACCCTAGTGCACATTCCCACCACACACAGAAAATAGTGTTGAGTAGTTATGGCCGAATACCTAGGGCTCATTTCCACATTTCAGAAAATAGTGTTGAGTAGTTATAGCCGAATACCTAGTGCTCATTTCCACATTTCAGAAAATAGTGTTGAGTAGTTATAGCCGAATACCTAGGGCACATTTCCACATTTCAGAAAATAGTGTTGAGTAGTTATAGCCGAATACCTAGTGCTCATTTCCACATTTCAGAAAATAGTGTTGAGTAGTTATAGCCGAATACCTAGTGCTCATTTCCACATTTCAGAAAATAGTGTTGAGTAGTTATAGCCGAATACCTAGGGCACATTCTCATTTAAAATTAGTTGGGTTTTTTTTAAAGCCTAATCTAGTGCACATTCCCATACAATAATTACTGTTGGTTTTTTATAGCCCAGCCCAATACCAAGAGCACATTTCCATTAAAAAAATTACTGTCGTTTTTTTAGCCTAATCTACTCTAGTGCACATTTCCATTAAAAAAGTTTTTCTTGCCTTGTGCCTAGTACCCATTCCCATAAAAAAAAAAAGGAAAGCACTATTCCCAGTGACACTGGGGATAAGCCAAGAAACTATTCCCAGTGACACTGGGGATAAGCCCAGAAACTATTCCCAGTGACACTGGGGATAGGCCCAGAAACTATTCCCAGTGACACTGGGGATAAGCCCAGAAACTATTCCCAGTGACACTGGGGATAAGCCCAGAAACTATTCCCAGTGACACTGGGGATAAGCCCAGATACTATTCCCAGTGACACTGGGGATAGGCCCAGAAACTATTCCCAGTGACACTGGGGATAAGCCCAGAAACTATTCCCAGTGACACTGGGGATAAGCCCAGAAACTATTCCCAGTGACACTGGGGATAGGCCCAGAAACTATTCCCAGTGACACTGGGGATAAGCCCAGAAACTATTCCCAATGACACTGAGGATAGGCCCAGAAACTATTCCCAGTGACACTGGGGATAAGCCCAGAAACTATTCCCAGTGACACTGGGGATAGGCCCAGAAACTATTCCCAGTGACACTGGGGATAAGCCCAGATACTATTCCCAGTGACACTGGGGATAGGCCCAGAAACTATTCCCAGTGACACTGGGGATAAGCCCAGAAACTATTCCCAGTGACACTGGGGATAAGCCCAGAAACTATTCCCAGTGACACTGGGGATAAGCCCAGAAACTATTCACAGTGACACTGGGGATAAGCCCAGAAACTATTCCCAGTGACACTGGGGATAAGCCCAGAAACTATTCCCAGTGACACTGGGGATAAGCCCAGAAACTATTCCCAGTGACACTGGGGATAAGCCCAGAAACTATTCCCAGTGACACTGGGGATAAGCCCAGAAACTATTCCCAGTGACACTGGGGATAGGCCCAGAAACTATTCCCAGTAACACTGGGGATAGGCCCAGATACTATTCCCAGTGACACTGGGGATAGGCCCAGATACTATTCCCAGTGACACTGGGGATAAGCCCAGAAACTATTCCCAGTGACACTGGGGATAAGCCCAGAAACTATTCCCAGTGACACTGGGGATAGGCCCAGATACTATTCCCAGTGACACTGGGGATAGGCCCAGAAACTATTCCCAGTGACACTGGGGATAGGCCCAGAAACTATTCCCAGTGACACTGGGGATAGGCCCAGAAACTATTCCCAGTAACACTGGGGATAGGCCCAGAAACCACTGGCTATTATGGGCCTAGGCCTTATTGTTCCCAGTGTCACTGGGAATAGGCCCAGATACTATTCCCAGTTATTGTTCCCAGTGTCACTGGGAATAGGCCCAGATACTATTCCCAGTTATTGTTCCCAGTGTCACTGGGAATAGGCCCAGATACTATTCCCAGTTATTGTTCCCAGTGTCACTGGGAATAGGCCCAGATACTATTCCCAGTTATTGTTCCCAGTGTCACTGGGAATAGGCCCAGAAACCACTGGCAACTGGCAATAGGGTCTAGGGCAGAATTGTTCCCAGTGACACAGAGAACTGACGTACAGGTCCATTAGATCTATTGTTCCTACATTGATCTACAGGCCATGATGGTGATGGGTTACTAAATAGGAATAGTCACTCCGTACTAAATCGAACTCCCCTCTTACACAATTTATGAGGAAAAGCCTAACGTTTTCACCTAGGATGGGGGTTTAAGTGTTAAATGATTGTTTTGTTTTGGGTTAAAAAAGAAGCACATTGACACAATAACGGTCAAATAGCGCAAAGAAAAAAAATGTTTTAGTAAGGTTTTACGGCGCTCGCAACTGCATAAGGTCATATGAGCGACAAGGGGTGGATGTCAACAGAGAAGTCCTTACAGGGAATCAGACTTACTCTGCTCACCTCTCTAGCCTCAACAGCACAAAG
>NW_004798927.1:42360-45574 GCF_000002075.1 Aplysia californica | reverse complement strand
AGTAATTACAGTACAGCCTAATACACGGGGCATGTTCCCATAAAAAAATACTGTTGAGTAATTACAGTACAGCCTAATACACGGGGCATGTTCCCATAAAAAAATACTGTTGAGTAATTACAGTACAGCCTAATACACGGGGCATGTTCCCATAAAAAATACTGTTGAGTTTTTTAGCCTAATACCAAGTGCACATTTCCATTAAAAAAATTGCTGTTGAGAAGTTACAGTTTAATACATACGGCACATTCCCATTAAAAATAATTATTGTTGTTTTGGTTGTTTTTTTTAGCTTAATACCTAGTGCAAATTCCCTTTAAAAAATTACTATTGAGTAGTTATAACCTAATACCTATTTTACTTTCCCATATAAACAACTTACTGTTGAGTAGTTATTGTTTAATACCTAATGCACACTCCCCTAGAAAAAACAACTTTATTTATATTCAGCCTAATACTTAGCGCACATTCACATTAAAAAAATACTGGGGTTGTTTTTTTAACCTAATATCTCGTGTACATTCACGTTAAACAATTACTGGTTTCTTTTTTAGCCAAATACCTAGGCTACATTCCCGTACAAAATGTTTTTTGTAAACCTAATACATGTAGTGCACATTCCCATGAAACAATACTGTTGTTCTTTTTAGCCAAGTACTTACTTAGTGCACATAAAAAAACACAACTACTGTTGTTGTTTTTTTTTTTAGCCTATTACCTAATGAATATTCACATATAAAAATTACTGTTGTTTTTCTTAGCTTAAGACCTAGTGCACATTCCCATTAAAAAAAATTACTAATACATAGGGCAAATTCCCATGAAAAAAAATATCTGTTGAGTTGGGTTTTTTTTTAGCCTTCTACCTATTGCACACATCCATGAACAAATGACTGTTGAGTAGTTATAGTTTAATCAAGGGCACATTCCATAACAAAATACTATGGAGTAGTTTTATCACAATATCTATTTTACATTACCATAAAAAGTTACTGTTGAGTAGTTATTAACAAAAACGGCCTACCTAGGGCACATTCCCATAAAAAATTACTATTGAATAGTTATATCCTAATACCTATTTCACATTCCCATAAAAATTACTGTTGACTAGTTATATCCTAATACCTGGTGCACTTTCCCATAAAAATTACTGTTGACTAGTTATTGCCTAATACCTAGTGCACATTACATTCTCATGAACAAAAATACTGTTGAGTAGTTACAGTACAGCCTAATACATAGAGCACATTCCCAGAAAAAAATTACTATTAAGTATTTAATAACCTAATACCTATTTTACATTCCGCCCCTAAATTATGGTTAAGTTTTTATTGCCATATACCTAGATTTAGTGCACAAACCCATAAAGAAATTACCGTTGAGGTGTTTTCACCTATTACCTAATGCACTTTCCCATTTTCAAAAATTACTGTCGTTTTTCTTAGCCTAATACCTAGGGCACATTCCCAGAAACAAATGACTATGAAGTATTTATAACTTAATACCTATTTTACATTCCCAGAAACAAATGACTATGAAGTATTTATGACTTAATACCTATTTTACATTCCCAGAAACAAATGACTGTGAAGTATTTATGACTTAATACCTATTTTACATTCCCAGAAACAAATGACTATGAAGTATTTATGACTTAATACCTATTTTACATTCCCAGAAACAAATGACTATGAAGTATTTATAACTTAATACCTATTTTACATTCCCAGAAACAAATGACTATGAAGTATTTATAACTTAATACCTATTTTACATTCCCATTTAAAAAAAAGTACTGTTGAGTAGTTATAGCTTAAAACATAGGGCACCTTCCTTTAAAAATTACTGTTTAGTAGTTATAATTTGATACAGGGCATATATGATATTTCATTAATAAAAATTACTATTGAGTAGTTATAACCTAATACCTATTTTACGTTCCCATAAAAATAAAAACAACTGTTGAGTATTTACAGGCTTATAGGGCGTGCCCAGGGCACATTCCCGTAAAATTACGTTTGAGTATGTATTTCCTAATACCTATTTCACATTCCCAGAAAAAAAAAATTACTGTAGAGTAATTATAGTTTAATACCGAGTGCACATTCCCATAAAAATTTACTGTTGAGGAGTTATTGTTTAATACCTATTGCACATTCCCATGAAAAAAAAATACTGTTGATTAGTTACAGCCTGAAACAGAGGGCACATTCCCAGAAAAAACTACTACTAAATATTTATAACTTAATACCTATTTTACATTTCCAAAAAAATAATGTTGAGTAGTTATTGCCAAATAGTGCCTTCCTAGTGCACATTCCCTTACATAATCACTATTGAGTACTTATAGCCGAATACCTAGTGCACATTCCCTTACATAATCACTATTGAGTACTTATAGCCGAATACCTAGTGCACAATCCCATAAAAAACTGTTGAGTTGTCACAGCCTAATAGGGCGTACCTAATGCACATTCCCATAAAAATTACTATTGAATAGTTATATTTTATCCTAATACCTTTTTCACATTCCCATAAAAATTACTTTTGACTAGTAATTGCCGAATACCTAGTGTACATTCCCATGAAAAAAATTATTGAGTTTTTTAGGCTAATACCTAGTGCACATTCCCATGAAAAAATTACTTTTGAATAGTTATATCCTAATACTAGTAATACCTATTTCATACTTTAATAAACATTACTATTGACTAGTTATTGTTCCCCCCCCCTTGTTGTTTTCTATAGCCTAAAACTTAGTGCACAAAATTACTTTTGAGTAGTTATTTCATAATACCTAATGCACATTCCCATAAAAAACAACAACTTAAGTTGAGTTATTTGTAGCCTAATACATAATGCACACCCCCATTAAAACAATTTGTGTTGTGTGTTTTAGCCCAAAACTTAGTGCACATTCCAAATAGAAAATTATTGTTGAGTAGTTATTTCCAAATAGGGCCTACTTAGTGCACATTGCCATAAAAAAAATTACTGTTAAGTAGTTATAAGCAAATACCTGCTGCACATTCCCGTAAACATTACTTTTGAGTAGTTATAAGCAAATACCTGCTGCACATTCCCGTAAACATTACTTTTGAGTAGTTATTGCGTAATACCTAGTGCACATTCCCATGAAAAAATTTCAGAAGAGTTGTTTTTTTTTTTTAGTCTAATAACATATAGTGCACATTCCCATTAAAAAATTACTGGG
>NW_004798927.1:32466-39447 GCF_000002075.1 Aplysia californica | reverse complement strand
GTGAGGCATGCAGCAAGTGAGGCATGCAACAAGTGAGGCATGCAACAAGTGAGACAGGCAACAAGTGAGACAGGCAACAAGTGAGACAGGCAACAAGTGAGCCATGCAACAAGTGAGCCATGCAACAAGTGAGACAGGCAACAAGTGAGACAGGCAACAAGTGAGCCATGCAACAAGGTAATTAGATATGTGGTCCCGACTACAACATAGGAGCATACATGTGTAGTTGTAAATTGACCAACAGACGGCTATTTGCCAGGCAATCTCAACAGCAATCAAAGTGATCGTTTGCCACCAAAATGTGCACCTTGGCTTAACTGTGGCCTGTTCAGGGGAAAAACATAAAAGATCATTGGCCCATAACTTCTGGTACAAATGACAATAATAGTAATAATAACAATAACCTATCAATGAGGCTTCAACGTTGACCTATTGAAAGGAACAAAAACCCACAACTGCTCGGAGAAAAATGGAAATTATTTGTATAGCTTTATTATCTCATGGTCCAACTCAAAAGGAATCAAAATTGGACAAAAGTTATTCATAAAAAATCCTTTTATGATGAGGGTTTTGTTGTTGCTTTTGACCAATGTGTGGTTGAAGTCGGCCCAACTGTCTCAGGTTCAACTCAACAGAAACCAAGTTCTTCATAAAAAGCTGTCGTATCATTGAAAAAGAAAAGTTTGTTTGTTTTAGTTTTAGTAGAGGTTTTACGGCGCTCGCAACAGCATAAGGTCATATGAGCGCCAGAAGATTAGAGGTGTTACAAGAGAGTAACAAACATAAAAAAGAAGGAGGGGGAGATAAGGACGATAGATGTTTGATAGGAAAGAAGAAACAAACCACACCAGAGCACCTGCCAACCACCCACAAAGAAAAGTTTTATAACTTCAAAGTACAACTCAAAAGGAACAAAAAATATGACAAACATTCATAAAAATCAGTTTTATTTTTTTATTTTAAAAAAATGTATAATCACAAAGTCCAACTCAAAAGAAATCAAAAGTTATTCCTAAAATACCCTTTTTTTAGTATTATTATCTATAAGAAATAGTTTTCTAATCTCAAAGTACACACAACTCAAAATGAATCGAAAGTTCCCAAAAGTTATTCATAAAAAGACGTTTTCTTCTTCTTCTGTTCCTTCCTTTTACTTTTGACTGTAGCCATTGAGCATCGAGGGGAGAAGCAGTTTTCTATAGATGTCGTAGGCCAACCCCGCAGCTCTTTCAATTACATTCTATTTATAGTTTGATCATCTCCAAGTCCAGCTCAAAAGAAATCATTAATTATTAATTAAAAAGTCATTTCATTTTTTTACCAGACAGTTGTCTTAGAACAAATCAGCCTTACTTTTCATTCCTCTTCTGAATCTTGGCGTTCATCTACTCATGGAAGAATTGAGGAATTCACGGCCTTTTCCTTGGCCTGTCATCTATGGCATTTATCTATACAGAACACAATTGATCTATTTATGGCATTTATCTATCATATCTGTCTATTTATGACATTTATCTATCATATCTGTCTATTTATGACATTTATCTATCATGTCTGTCTATGACATTTATCTATCATGTCTGTCTATAACAACTATCTATCATATCTGTCTATGGCATTTATCTATCATGTGTTTCTACTCATGGCATTTATCTATCATGTCTGTCTATGACATTTATCTATCATGTCTCTATTTCTTTTTAAGGCATTTATCTACCATGTCTTTCTATTTATGACATTTATCCATTATTTCTTTCTATTTATAACATTTATCTACTCGAGATGTTTACCTCTTCGTGGTGTTTATCTATTGCATCTATCTGTTCATGGCATTTATATATTCATGGCATTGTTTAAAGCATGGCATGGCATTTATCTATTGCATTCATGATGATTATCACTGCATGGCATTTATCTACTCATGGCATTTATCAATTGCATTCGTGCTGTTTATGTCTGTATGGCATTTATCTACTCATCATGGCATTTGAATATTCACGGCATTTTAAGGGAGAGACCCAGAGGCTGAAAATACATCAGAGTACAGACATGTTCCATCCCGTCAACACTACGCTGTGACATCACAGCTCTTCCACAGCTCCTGGTGGCTCAGTAGGTCAGTAGGTCATTCTCCTTTCATTCCACACACTGACATATGTATATAACATTCTCCCTCCATAAACTGACAAATATATGAATATTTTCCTTCCAGAAATTGACAAATACATAACAATAACATTCTCCTTTCATAAACTGACAAATATATATAACATTCTCCTTCCACACACTGACAAATATATATAACATTCTCCTTCCATACACTGACAAATATATATAACATTCTCCTTCCACACACTGACAAATATATATAACATTCTCCTTCCACACACTGACAAATATATATAACATTCTCCTTCCACATACTGACAAATATATATAACATTCTCCTTTCATTGTGTTGAGCTGTTGTAGTGGAGTAGAGAACTCGAAGCACACCGACACAATAACGGCCACCTGGAGCAGGGGACAGGCAAGACAAACAGACAGAAACAACACACAGGAAAGAAGAGAAGTAGGAGGAGGGGTGACGCCCTCCAACCACCCGCCTCCATCCACTCGAACAAATATAAAAGGGATTTCTTTAGCTTGTGGCACCCTAGGATTGCTCCAGTGTTTGGTTGAGGCAGGGCACACGCGGAACGTCTATAAAACACCAGTAGAAAATAGCTCTCTCTTAGAGTTGATCAATAAATATCTTTAAAAACCAAAATACAGCGTAAAGTGCAGAAAAAAACATGTGTTTTTCAGAAACATAGCAACTACAACATAATTATCCTACATTATATACATGGTCCAATAATATCCTCTTGGTCTCTGATTATGAATTGTACAAAAGAAACAACACCAAACAGAAAACAACAACGAGTGGCCGGTTTCTACATCCCCAAGATGTCATTCGCTGCGCTCTTACGGGAAAAAGGCGTGGGTGAGGTGTAAAGTGGAGCAACAGTTTGCCAGCTTTGAGCTATCTTTGACTGACTCCATGTTTCCCGTTTTGATGTTAATCACCTAGAATTAGAAAGCATCAAGTTCAAGTGGCAAAAATTTTATTTTTAAGCTTTAGTATGGCCATAAAAGAGCCGATGAAATCACTGAATTCTTGAGGCGAAAATGTATTTTTCAGTTTTAGTAAGAGTTTAATGTTACTTGCAACACAATTAGGCCATATATGTGCCAAAGATTAGAGATCTTACTAGAGAGTAACATACAAAGTAAAGGAGGTGGAGACATAAGGATGACAGATGTTTGATAGGAAAGGAGCAAGCCACACCAGTGAACTCACCAACCATCCATTGGCGAAAAGAAGGAGTCATTACAAAATACAATTGAAATTCTAAATCTGCGGTATTGCTTGCATGTACTTAAGAAATATTTTGTCAAAATTCTGATTCTACACTTTGCTCAAAGGGAAGATAGTATAACAGTCTTGACAGTTAAGGCGAAAACGATAAAAAGAGGGAAAACTTGGAGTTAGTACAAGATAGTGCCCAGCTGACACTTTGGGCGGTGCGGTCAACAAGGTGAAGTCTTGTGCCAGATACTGGCGTCTCACGGAAACACGATATGGCATCTCACGGCAACGCGACATGGCGTCTCACGGAAACATGACATGGCGTCTCACGGCAACATGATATGGCGTCTCACGGAAACATGACATGGCGTCTCACGGCAACACGACATGGCGTCTCAAGGAAACGCGACATGGCGTCTCACGGCAACACGACATGGCGTCTCACGGAAACACGACATGGCGTCTCACGGCAACACGACATGGCGTCTCACGGCAACACGACATGGCGTCTCACGGAAACACGACATGGCGTCTCACGGTAACACGACATGGCGTCTCAAGGAAACGCAACATGGCGTCTCACGGCAACACGACATGGCGTCTCACGGAAACACGACATGGCGTCTCACGGCAACACGACATGGCGTCTCACGGCAACACGACATGGCGTCTCACGGAAACACGACATGGCGTCTCACCGCAACACGACATGGCGTCTCACGGCAACACGACATGGCGTCTCACGGCAACATGACAAGGCGTCTCAAGGAAACGCGACATGGCGTCTCACGGCAACACGACATGGTGCTACGTTATATAACAAGGACAAAGAAATTCTGTCACACAAGAGAAACATGCTGGATGTCAGCGACAGCGAAACTGGACCAACAAGAACAGACTTCTGTCAGAGAAAGTGGAACTCCATCGACAAAAACCCTGGCTCATTTCTTCAAGGAAACAGAAGCACGTCCACAAAATAACCGTGAGTGGGTGCAGGAAAAAAGTCAGATGGACAGACAGAGTGAAAGAACAGAAGGAAGGAAAAGAAGAACGGACCAATCAGTGGCGTCCTCCAACCCCATAACTATGTCAAAAGTGGAGGTGAAGTTCTGTCCACAAAAGCAGACTTCCGTTGTCGATAGAGGAATTTGGTCAACAGAGCCAGATTAAAGTGAGTGATCTGAACCTTTTGTCACGTCACTACAGCCAGGTAAGGAGAGATGGGCTCACTCCACAGTCTCATTGCGGTTCTTTCATAGCTTTAAAAAAAATCCAAGGGCTGTGACGTTATCGGAGGACCTGGCATGCCTCCATCAGCCCATCAGCGTTGCTAACTGGCTGGCACATCAGGTAACATATCGTCCGCTAGCTCTTCTTTTTTTTTTTTAGTAGAGAGTTCTACGGTGCTTGCAACTGCATAAGGTCATATGAGCGCCAGGGGATGGGTGTCAACAGAGAAGTCTTTACAGGGAATCAGACTTACTCTGCTCACCTCTCTAGCTTCAACAGCACAAAGTCTGCTTCGACTATCAAGGCACCCCGGAAATAGCGGGTCACAAGAGAGTGACAAACATACAAAAGAAGTAGAGGAAAAATGACAATAGTAAGGATGAGGAAAGAAAAAGCAGCAGTTCCCTGTTGTAGATCAGGCAGTTATGAGCGTGAAATGAGTCAGCCCATTTATAATTCTACTATGCTTGAACGAGAAATGTCCCCCCTTTGGGAATGGCCTAAAGACACTACAGTCAGTGGCACTGCCCCCGGGGGGTGACGTACGTACTTAAGAAATATTTAGTCGAAATTCTATTTCTAAAGTAAAAAGAAGACCAAAACTCCCCATAAAGTGAGTAGATCTACAATAGTTCAAAGAATGAAACCATTTGTTTCTCTCTCCTGTAAAATGTATCTATCTGGCCTGAGCACATGTCTACAGCTTGTTGATGATTTATGAAGCAGTGAACACATGGGTACTAATGGTACAGTACATTCAGTTGCTGTAGTAAGAGTTTTACGGCACTTGCAATAGAAATAAGACACATAAGGGCCAAAGATTAGAGACGTTACAAGAGAATATTATACTAAAAAGAAAAGAACGAAATGAGAGTTAAGGATGATATAATGTGTTTGGTAGAAAATAAGGAGAAATCCACGCCACAGCACCCACCAACCACCCACCTCAATTGTTATCCTGTAAGTAGTCTTCGCAATGGTGTAGAATATATCCAACAAGTGATGAGTAAATCCAACAAGTGATATCCAACAAGTGATGAGTAAATCCAACAAGTGATATCCAACAAGTGATGAGTAAATCCAACAAGTACAGAGAATAAAACAGAACAATGAGAACTGTGCAGTCAATCCCACGGACAACAGAACACCTCATCAGGTAGGACAAGATCACTGACGTGGTTAGCCACACTGACAACTGTGTAGTCAATCACATGGACAACAGAACACCTCATCAGGTAGGACAAGAACACTGACGTGGTTAGCCACACTGACAACTGTGTAGTCCATGAGACAGAAAAGTAAGGGAAAATTGTGCAAACTTTAAGTGCTTGAGGTCGTAATCAGAATTAGTTCGGGTGGATTTCTTCCCTTGATGAAAAATTCTGATCAGGGGCACTACACAAAAAACACGATAGTTAGATCAAATATGTCACAGAATAAGTGCATCATACAGTAAAATGTCAGGAAATTAATTAATATTTATAAAAACGTGTATTTTGGTAAGATATTCACATATAATATATATCATTGTTGTGCGATAATAAAAAAGCCCGGAATCTTTTTTTCATAAAAAATAAAATATATTCCATCTCTCCTAAATATAAAAGTTTTCCAGATATCACAAATTCCATCTGGTGGCAGTATCTACAGCCATTAAAAAAAAGAAATATAGCCACTGCCAGTTTGAGGGGGAAAGATTTTAAAAAACTAAATAACAGTATTTATCTATCTGAGCAATACAAGGCCTTCTATTGTTTCGTTTTCGTTCCACCCCTGCAGAAAGGAGCCCCACGCTGCGCCACTGACATCACCGACGCCACAGAATGTGAATAGAACATACAGTGGAGCCCGCCTGAAGTGAACACGCTTTGTTTGAACAATCGGTTCAAGTGAACGATATTCCTTTACTTTTAGAAAGAACTTGCAACAGAATAAGGTCGTATAAGTGCCGAAGATTAGTTTAGTTTTAGTAGGGGTTTTACGGCACTCACAACTGCATAAGGTCATTTGAGCACCAGAAGATTAAAGGTCTTACAAGAGAGTAACAACAAACACAAAAAAGAAGGAGGGGAGATAGAAACGATAGATTTTTTGTAGGAAACGAGGAGCAAACCACACCAGAGCACCCGCCAACCACCCACAAACAATATTCTGTGGTCCCGATTGAAACGCTTTTTGTTTCAGTAAAGAAATAGTGGATAAAATGAACCAGTTTCACGGGGAAATTGGATAAAGTGAACGCCCAAAATGAGTGAAAGCGAAGAATGGACCGACCGTGTCACTGTCGCCATGCTGTGAAAATACAATTCTTTTCCTCGGGCATCCGCAGACAATCCTAGCTAGGCGTTGGCGACGGCAATCTCAGTCAGAGAGAAAGAGCTCTAGTCTAGGCTCACCCA
>NW_004798927.1:26594-32246 GCF_000002075.1 Aplysia californica | reverse complement strand
CCCCCACTGCCCGTCGTAGCTACTGTTCCCAGGCCTCCACCCTACCACAATGGTTCCACCGAGCCTCGGAGAAAGTGAACTCTTTCTTCAGGTCCCGCAGAGTTCACTTTAAGCGGACTCCCCAGTAGTTCTAGATCCCAGACAACAGGAGTAGCAGAAGTCCATCAGTCATCACTGCCTTTGTCACCCTGTGCCAGGCTAGAGGCCACGAACAAACACTTTCCACCTCTGTCTCAGTAGGGTTTTACCACGGCACTCGCAACTGCATTAGGTCATATGAGCGCTATGGGGTGGATGTCAACAGAGAAGTCCAAACAGGGAATCAGACTTACTCTGCTCACCTCTCTAGCTTCAACAGCACAAAGTCTGCTGCGACTATCAAGGCACCCCGGAAATAGTAGGTCACAAGAGTGTGACAAACATACAAAAGAAGTAGAGGAAAATTGACGATAGTAAGGATAAGGAAAGAAAAAGCAGCAGTTCCCCCTATGTTGTTCCGGCACAGTTATGAGCATGACATTGATGAATCAGCCCATTTACAATTCTACGGTAGGCCTACATAAGAACATGTTAATATCCCCCTTTTAGGAATGGCCTAAAGACAACTTCAGTCAGTAGCACTGTCCAGGTGGGGGCGTTTTTCCATCATTCTCTATCCTGGGCTAGCCTCTGGATGTCACTCCATGTCTTCCCACTCTTCCGTACATCGACTTCCGTGACTCTTCTCCAAGCTCCACGTGGTCGTCCCCTTGATGTAGCGGATGTTGAAGAAACAAAAAAATGGACTCTTCATGAAGAAACGCCTCATTGTCCCATTACAAATAAATTACATGGCACCCAAGACTTGAGTGACGCAGCGTGCAGCTCAGAGCGTGTACAGAGCTCAGAGCGTGTACACAGTGAATGAGACATGGTCATCAAGGACAGAAGAGTGATGACAACGAGTACACACCAGTTCCCACCGACAAAGTCCAGTAATAAAACAGTCAACAAAGATCAAACACATTCAGAACACATAAAGTGCAGACATAAGCAAAACATCAACAAGAGCTAAGATCACAATTAAGAATAAATGAGCATATGGCCTGACAATACCATTCCTTCCTCCCCCCCCCCCCTCTTTCACCCTGCCAAAAGAAAAAAGAGGGGGGAGAAAAAAGAAATATTAAAATACCAACAAACTTTACATGGCTGCAGAGCAGCCTTGAGCATCGAAAAACCATCTGACAGAAATCGCATTTGGTTCATTCAGTGTGTATGTGGTTCATTCAGTGTGTATTTGGTTCATTCCGTGTGTATTTGGTTCATTCTGCGTGTATTTGGTTCATTCTGCGTGTATTTGGTTCATTCAGTGTGTACTTGGTTCATTCTGCGTGTATTTGGTTCATTCTGTGTGTATTTGGTTCATTCTGCGTGTATTTGGTTCATTCAGGGTGTATTTGGTTCATTCTGCGTGTATTTGGTTCATTCTGCGTGTATTTGGTTCATTCTGCGTGTATTTGGTTCATTCTGCGTGTATTTGGTTCATTCTGTGTGTATTTGGTTCATTCTGCGTGTATTTTGTTCATTCTGCGTGTATTTTGTTCATTCTGCGTGTATTTGGTTCATTCTGCGTGTATTTTGTTCATTCAGTGTGTATTTGGTTCATTCTGCGTGTATTTGGTTCATTCAGTGTGTATTTGGTTCATTCTGTGTGTATTTGGTTCATTCTGTGTGTATTTGGTTCATTCTGCGTGTATTTGGTTCATTCAGTGTGTATTTGGTTCATTCTGCGTGTATTTGGTTCATTCTGCATGTATGTGGCTGCGGACGGGTTGTGACCAGTCTATGGCAGGTAGACGGCACGCCTGTTTTCAACCACAGAGAAACAACTTTCTTTTTGCTGATGTCAGAACAATTTCATCTGCACTCACAACATGCCTTGAGAATCTAAATGTGAGTGTGTGCATCTGCTAGTGTATCTGTTCCACTACGTGAATGTCTGTTCCACTACGTGAATCACTACGTGAATCACTACGTGAATCACTACGTGAATGTCTGTTCCACTACGTGAATGTCTGTTCCACTACGTGAATGTCTGTTCCACTACGTGAATGTCTGGTGGAAGTCTGTTCCACAGTGTGAATGTCTGTTCCACAGTGTGAATGTCTGTTTCTTCACTTGTATCCACGTGTCACTTGCTTAGTTTCAAACAACTAGTGAGTTCGGTCCCTCCCTTTGCCCGATCCTCAAAGCAAACATAACGAGCCCTCTGTCAGTGACGGAAGATCTCAGCCTCTCCTGTCTTACAGACAAAGCTAGAAGGACTCCTTCGTATCACTTGTGAACACATTCGGAACAGAAAGCTCCCAACGCTCGCCCATGACCTACATTTTATTTACAACTTGGACAGAAAAACAGGGCATTTAGGCGAGTTTCTCTTCTGAGACCTCATTTACAACTGGGACAGAAGAATTGGGCATTTTCCTTTTCTAACACCTCATTTACAACTGGGACAGAAGAATTGGGCATTCAGGCGTTGACCTCATTTACAACTGGGACAGAAGAATTGGGCATTCAGGCGTTGACCTCATTTACAACTGGGACAGGAGAATTGGGCATTCAGGCGTTGACCTCATTTACAACTGGGACAGGAGAATTGGGCATTCAGGCGTTGACCTCATTTACAACTGGGACAGAAGAATTGGGCGTTCTCCTCCTCCAGGACCTCCGGCGGACAGTCGATGCACTCCACGTGGTACCACTTCAAACACTTGTCGCACAGGACCTGCGGGGCACACACAACATAGGTCAAGGTCATGGTGTTTGCTTGACCGAGATAAGAGAAGTACATTAAATGACACTAGAACTACAACAGCCATTTGACATCTTTCAGTTTGAACCCCCCCCCCCAAAAAACCCAACAAACAAACAAACAACTACTGCAAACCTCGTAAGAGTTCAAGTAAAAGTTGAACAAACTGAAAGTGCCTTACAGAGAAGGAAACTTCACTCTGAAAGGTAAAATTTAAATGCTAAATGAACTATAAAAACCATACCTTGTATAAAATCTCTCAAAGAGAAAATTTTAAATTTAAATGAACTGCAAACGCCTAAAAGTAATACAGGCCATGCCGGCTTTAAGCACAGTCATCGGGAGAAAGCTTAAGCGTGTTTAAAGCCGAAGCGTGCTTAAGTGCGAAGTAGACATAATCCAGAGATTTTCAGGTAGAAAATTTCCCGTGCTATTTCCCTTTGTTTGTAAGTAGGCCTTTAGCGGTCCCGCAAAAGTGTGCACTGGTATTTTTACCTGCCATGGTAGTTTTTATTTGTTTGTTTGTTTGTTTTTGTTTTGTGGTCGAATGGGAAATGAAAACTTAATTTAGACGGCCTGTCACGATACAGCACACTAGGTCTACACACTGCCTGTGCATACCTCTGCCCGCTGTGCCACTCATACCACCGCCTTCATCTCACCTCGCACGTGATACACAATCAGGATTAATGGATAGCGAGGGTCAAAGGTGAAATCGCAGCCAGCCGCCCTTTCTCGTCTCCCAGACTCTCTTTGTATATTTTTTTGGTCGTGTGTAGCTTTGCCCTAGGCCTAAGCTAGATCCTATGTCCGCGCGCGCGGCTGTTCGAACTTCGATGGGTCATCATGAAAGTATTGACTGTCTTGTAAATGAAGCGTGCTTGAAGCCGAAGTTACCGTGCTTAAGGGCGTGTAATTTATATACAAAAAAATTCAGTAAGAGCCATTTAGCGTGCTTGTGTCCGAAACGTACTTTAAGCCGGCGTGCTTCTAGCCGGCACGGACTGTACCTATTTCGGAAAGATAAAACTTGGAAGTCATGCAAACAGCAGCGAAAACCCCTTAAAGATAATGTAAGTGAAAAAAAAAAGCGGAAAGTTGAAAAAAAGGTTGAAAAGTTGGAGGAAAAAAAAGGTTGAAAGTTGAAATAAAAAAGGTTGAAAAGTTATTTTTAAAAAGGATGAAAAGTAGAAAAAAGGTTGAAAAAAAAGCAGAAAGTTGAAAAAAAGGTTGAAAGTTGGAGAAAAAAAAAGGTTGACAGATGAGAAAAAAAGGTTGAAAATTGAAGGGAAAAAAAGGTTGAAAATTGAACAAACAACATCAGTGACTCACCCACTGCACCTCGTCGCCCTCCGGGTTGAGACAGTCTGCGGCCTGACACGACTCGTCGCAGTACTGCACCCCGTCCTCCCCCTCGTCCTCTTCCTCCACGTCCCCCTCGCTGCTGTCCTCCATCATCGCTCGCCTCTTCTTCTCTTTCTTTGACGGCGCGGCTGGAGAAGTTTTAGTTTTAATAAGAGTTTTACGGCACTTGCAACACAATCAGGTCATATTATAAGTGCCGAAAATTAGAGGAGTTACAAGAGAGTAACACACACAAAATAAGAAGGAAAGGAGACAGAGACGATAGATTTTTTATAGGAAAGAAGGAGCAAACCACACTAAAGCACCTGCCAACCACCCACGGGCTAGAGAAGCGGAGTACCAAGAGTTGGAGGAAAGAGAACAGTGGAGTAGATTGGAAGGCCACCCGTTGTCAACGAGAACAGTGGAGTAGATTGGAATCTGTTTGAGACAGGCCACCCGTTGTCAACGAGAACAGTGGAGTAGATTGGAATCTGTTTGAGACAGGCCACCCGTTGTCAACGAGAACAGTGGAGTAGATTGGAATCTGTTTGAGACAGGCCACCCGTTGTCAACGAGAACAGTGGAGTAGATTGGAATCTGTTTGAGACAGGCCACCCGTTGTCAACGAGAACAGTGGAGTAGATTGGAATCTGTTTGAGACAGGCCACCCGCTGTCAACGAGAACAGTGGTGTAGATAGGAATCTGTTTGAGACAGGCCACCCGTTGTCAACGAGAACAGTGGAGTAGATTGGAATCTGTTTGAGACAGGCCACCCGTTGTCAACGAGAACAGTGGTGTAGATAGGAATCTGTCTGAGACAGGCCACCCGTTGTCAACGAGAACAGTGGAGTAGATTGGAATCTGTCTGAGACAGGCCACCCGCTGTCAACGAGAACAGTGGTGTAGATAGGAATCTGTCTGAGACAGGCCACCCGTTGTCAACGAGAACAGTGGAGTAGATTGGAATCTGTCTGAGACAGGCCACCCGCTGTCAACGAGAACAGTGGAGTAGATTGGAATCTGTTTGAGACAGGCCACCCGCTGTCAACGAGAACAGTGGTGTAGATAGGAATCTGTCTGAGACAGGCCACCCGTTGTCAACGAGAACAGTGGCCACCGTCTCACACAGTGTCATTTTAATGTAAAAAAATATGCTTTTAATTTTAGTAGAGGTTTTACGGCGCTCGCAACTGCATACGGACATATGAGCGCCAGAAGATTAGAGGTGTTACAAGAGAGTAACAAACATAAAAAAGAAGAAGGGGAGATAAAGACGACAGATGTTTAATAGGAAAGAAGAGAAGCAAACCACACCAGAGCACCCGCCAGCCACCCATAAGGGAGAAAATGGGAAGTGGCTTGTTGTTCAGGAGATTGTGGTAGTGAGAGCAGGCTGGACTAGTTTTGAACCCTGGTCTTCAGCAACAAAGGCCAGCATCCTGGTATTTCTCATACAACACCACATCCAGGATGTCAACGACATGATGTTCAAAAACCAAAGAGTGTCCCC
>NW_004798927.1:21070-24157 GCF_000002075.1 Aplysia californica | reverse complement strand
CCCCCCCCCCCTCCACCTCATATACACACTGCAGTGTTTACCTTTCTTGGCTTGAGACGATCGTGTGCTCCTTCCACTTCCTGTCTGGCTCTCTCTCGGCCTGGCGCGTAGACTCCGCAAGGCTCTGCCAGGACTTTCCGAATCCTCGCTTGATGAATCAGTCCCAGACATCACTGGCAGACAACACAACAACAACGATAAATACCCGCTCTGTCCCACACATAACAATAAATACCCGCTCTGTCCCACACACCACAATAAATACCCACTCTGTCCCACACATCACACTCTGTCCCACACACCACACTCTGTCCCACACATCACACTCTGTCCCACACACCACAATAAATACCCACTCTGTCCCACACACCACAATAAATACCCGCCCGCGCTCGGTGGACAGATCACTACCTTAGATGTACGACATTCTATCCGACATTTTTGGCCGTTTTGAGTTGCTAAGACCATGAGGTCAGAAACCAAATGTTCTATCTGCTGCTCAATCAAAATCCGAAGATTATTCTGAGTCATAATCAAGTTATTCAAAGAAGTGCTTTTGAAACATCTAGATATTAAAAATGTTTTTACGTAAATTTCTCAAAACTAGGTACCGGGTAGAAAGAGTTTTGTAAATTTGGGGTAGCGAAATATATGCACAGAACCCACACTACCTCCAAATATAGATACCCGGTACACACACATCACGGCTAAACGGCAATGTACAGTTGTGCTATTGCCTCCTTTCACACGCCCCATCATTTGTTCCCTCTCATCTCCCCTTCACAACCGTATCGTCGCTGTCCACAGCATTCCACTTAAGTCCAAACTTGGAAATTTTTCTATTTTCACACCCTCTCAAAGTTCTACCAAAGATGCAACTCTCAACATCACCAAAATGTAGTTTATACTGTGAATCATGGATTACTTTTTTCTGGATTTTCATGATTTCTGATAGGAAAAACCAAACAAAAACTAGTTTTAGTCTCTGGTGTCAAAAGTACCCAAACGGACTTAGGTACAAGGCTTCTGACACCGATCATATATCTTTAATGTCTTTCTGTAAATTCCAATCAACTGTTAAAAACATCCCCTTTGTCCATTCAAATGTAAACTTTTGATCTTTCAAAGTTCACATTTAAGCATCCTTTCTTCACATTCACTTTTTTGATTTAGGAATGCGTGTATTTGCTATCTTTGTTGTGATTCTTCTCGAACTCTTGATACTGATAAGGCTTCTATGCTTTAAAAAAAAAAATCATTTCCCATCATTAAGTCGTTGACATATGTAAGGCATCATGGTGAATCAAGCGCTCGTCAAAATACAGAAATCGAAGAAACCGGCATTTTTCTGCCAATTGGAAAATTTTTCTGGAATTTCGTTTTTTTTTTCCTCAACACCTTTTATGTCTGTTTAAAAATACATTTCTGTGTGGATCTCACTGAAAAACGTTGACTAAAGCCACAAAAATGGCAAATTTTCAGTTTCCAAGCCTATCAAGCTTTGAAAGTCATCGAACTTTGGTGGCCATTTTCTCGTTAATTTTACCTCTGAAACCAGGCGACCCCCACGTCTTCCAATGGCAAATGTGTCGACTTCTATTCAAGGTAGATTGGAATTTTTTCCATCCAAAGCAAGGTAAATGAACAAACTTTAAGACGATACCAGTAACTCCACATGCCCAAAAATTGATGAGCGCCCGAGTCCACCGCGCCGTTCACATATCCCACCTCCACAGACACAGAAGCACTCACCTCTCTGTCGTTTTGCAGACGGAGGCTTCTTCTTTCTCTCCTTCTTTCTGTTTTTCTCCTCCAACTCCACCTTTCCCTGACCTGATTGGGCGTGATGGCTCGGCTTAGCCGCTATCGACGAGGCCTTGACACCTACAGAGGAGGACGACTTCCCTTTCTGAGATACGCCGGATTGCTTCCCTTTGTGAGCCACCACTGCGGCGTTATCTCCCTTAGACAACGTCTTCCTGTCCTCCCGTCGATCCAGCTCGCCAGTCTTTCTGTCGCTGCTCGTCCCGGTCGATGGTTTCGGCGGGCGGTTGGAGTGTGTCTTGACCCACGGGTCATCCGCCCAAGAGCGGTCAGTCTTCTGAGAATGACCAGTTCTCAGACCGCCGGGTGCTTGCTTTTGCTTCTCCGGCAGATTTGACTTTGAGGAGGCTCGATGACTGCTGGGAGTGACAACTCCGGACGACTTTTTGCTTCCTCCCCCTGTGCGAGCCATCGAGCGAGAGCTGGCCAGCGCTATGCCAAACGTGGACTTGTCTTCGTTGAGCACTGTCTGAGTCGCAGACCGACCACTGTCTGTTCGTGCAGCCACTGACCTCTCACCCCCAGATGACCCTGACCCTGACGACACAGAAACTGGCTTAGACGGCCCTCCTGGAACAGACGACCCTGACTTCGATGACCCTGATGTTGACCCCGACCTTGCAGTAGCAGGACTACTACGACTCGAGCTCTGCTTCCCGGCCTCGACCTTGCCCTTGGACCTGCGACTCGCGTCTGCGGAGGACTTGACCATCGATGTCTCAACCGGCACCATCACCACCACGGGATCCTTGCCACTCTTGTCGCAAACGTTCCTCAGCGGCGTCCCAGACTTTGCCGCAGTCTTCCCCACCAATTCCCCCGCCACTCTCGTCGTTGTCCCAGATGTAGGAACACCCGTACGACCTTGACCTCGCTGATCCTTCCGGCCCGAAGAACGCGACGGCACCGACGCTGCTGACAGCTGTTGAGGTGTCTGGGAATCTGAGGAGGAGGAGGAAACAGAGGAAGAACCGCGACGTTTCCGCTTGGCCGGCGCTGTCTTGGGAGTGGCCACTTTGGTGATGGGGGGGCGAGTGGCCAGAGACGGGAAGTGTCTCTCAAGGTCAGACAGGTCTGAGGACGACGACGTCGCATCTGATGGGGAGAGAATGATCAGAATGTGTTGAGGTTTTGAACAGATGTAGCCACCAAACAACAGAAAATATAACTGAAAAATAACAGAAACTGTGTTGGGGCTTTGAACAGATGTATTGTACCCCTCTGAGCCCAGGTTGGCCCTGACAGGCAGGATCGGAAGCCCCC
>NW_004798927.1:18801-20970 GCF_000002075.1 Aplysia californica | reverse complement strand
CCCATAAATGATCTCAACTGTGTCCATAGAGGAGTTTTAAAAAATGTACATTCAAAACTTCTCACCTGAACCATCACTATCCTCCTCCACAGGTATCTCCACTGCCTTCACTGTCACAGCTTGCAACGACGACGATGATGATGATGATGATGATGATGATGATGATAACCACTTTGTTGACATTTTTGCGGTTTTCGGCCGGTCACCTGCTGGGCTGTCCCCTTTGTGTTTGTGGGATGATAATAACAGCGACGACGGAGACGATGACGATGAAGGTGGAACCTTTGACCTGAAAACACACCACACAAAACACATCAATCGTTTTTGTAAGATTTAAGGCACTTGCATCACAGATAGTTCAGAGAAGTGCTGACGATTAGAGATGTTGCAAGAAAGAAACATACTCTCAAAAAGGAGGAGAGATAAGGACGATAGAAGTTTGATAGGAAAGGAGGGGAGATAAGGACGATAGATGTTTGATAGGAAAGGAGGGGAGATAAGGACGATAGATGTTTGATAGGAAAGGAGGGGAGATAAGGACGATAGATGTTTGATAGGAAAGGAGGGGAGATAAGGATGATAGATGTTTGATAGGAAAGGAGGGGAGATAAGGATGATAGATGTTTGATAGGAAAGAAGGAGCAAACAATACCAGAGCACCCGCCAACCACCCACATGTGTGTCACTATCACTGAACATGCATGAACTGAGTGCACTTCTGTGTGATGCTGAGACTGCCTGTGTTGACGTTTTGGTAAATCCACCTAAAATTGGTCACTTTTAATTAAAAGGACAAGCGGGCTAACCCAGATTTCGGGGGTTTCCACAAATTTTGACCTACCCCAAAAGTGGGCATTGCCCTATCTATAGGAGAAGTATGGTTTCATCGGTGTGTATATTTGTTTGGTTATAGAGAAAACTCTCCTTGTCTTTTAAAGAAACTGAACAAGGGGCAAAAACTTTACCTTCGAATTTCTCAAAACAAGCCACCAATTTGCCTCTTGCATAAGGTTTTTCTTATATCTGATCTCATCCTATCTTTTTAAAGTTTCAGTAGAGGTTTTACGGCGCTCGCAACTACATAAGGTCATATGAGCGCCAGAAGATTAGAGGTGTTACAGGAGAGTAACAAACATAAAAAAGAAGAAGGGGAGAAAAGGACGATAGATGTTTGATAGGAAAGAAGGAGAAAACCACACCAGAGCACCCGCCAACTACCCACTCATCCTATCTATCTTCTGACTCCATGATACAAACTTTTGAGTAACGTGAAATTCAAAAATCCCCACTGTTAGCTGCAAATATGGTTACACCTAAATTGTTTACAGTCAAACTGATAAAAAAATGTTTTTAAATACAAGACAGATTGTCTCGAGCCTTTGACACAGTGTGCAGGGCATCTGTGTCAGAAATGTGTCGTGTGTAGTGTGTAGTGTGTTACTCAGTTCTGGCAAAAAAGTGAAGTTAGTACCATGCCATTCTAAGGGCGCCCAGAGTAGAGCTCAATGGCTTAATGAATAATATAATAATTTATAATAATACAATATTTATACATTTATATGAGGTTGGCGGGTGCTCTGGTGTGGTTTGCTTCTTCTTTCCTGTCAAACATCCATCTTCCTTATCTCCCCTCCTTCTTTTTGTGTTTGTTACTCTCTTGTAACACCTTTAATCTTCGGCACTTACAAATAATAATAACAATATATAACATTTATAGAGCGCATTTCCAAAAAAAGTAGCTCAATGCGCTTTACATTGGAATACCCATTTTTCAAAACCTTTCTTACTACTTCCTTTCTTCTCATGCAATACATTAAAGCACACACACACACATACACACACACACACACACACATACACACATACACACACACACACACACACACCTATATATGACCTATTGTGTTGCAAGTGCCGTAAAACACTTACTAAAACTTTTTTTAAAAAGAAGGCAAACGAGGCAGAGGTAGACCCAGAGCAACAAGCGTGGACCAGGAAACTGTTACCAGACGGAGGACAGGACAAGATGAGGACAAGATCTGCCACTGTCAGAGTCCGTCTGCATTTGGAGAGCGATCTGGCACTTCATGTTTTTGTTCGCCAATTATAACTTTGGCCCCCCTTGCGTTGGTATGATTCTCTCTCTCTCTCTCTCTCTCTCTCTCTCTC
>NW_004798927.1:17498-18686 GCF_000002075.1 Aplysia californica | reverse complement strand
ACACACACACACACACACACACACACTCAAACACACACACTCAAACACACACACACACACACACACACACACAAAGAAACAAACACACGCAAGCATTTCTCCAACTGGCAAAACAATCTCTAAACAACAACACAAACCAAACAACAAAAGTAAACAAATAAATGAACATTTCCCCCCCTAAAAAGACAAAATAAAAAACAAACAAACAAAGAAACAAACAAACCCAACCCCGCTCTCTCGACCTACGACCCCACCAGCCTCGCTCACACACAATGTGACACAATACAACAACACTTTCACAACAACAGAATGATAAGGATGTGACAATATTTCACAGTTTTACAGTAAGGCAATTTGTCTACAAACGTGCAGCGAACATAATTATACCGTGCGCGCCGAGATCTTTCTTTTTTATGCTGACGCTCGCGCGCGCGTGAATATGTAGTGTGTGTGTGTGTGTGCGTGCGTGAGTACCTGCACAAGACACACGTACGTACAAGCATTATTCTACGCACGCGCAACGCGATGAGAGAGACAGAGAGGGACACAGAGAGGTGGCGTCATCAGCTGATCGACCCGTGAGCGGCACTGCGGGGAAGCTGGAACACACGACTGGGGAGATGGAGGGAGGGAGGGATGGGGGAGGGGGAGGGAGAGGAAGGGAGGAGGAGGAGGGAGGGAGAGAGAGGGAGGAGGGTGGAAGGGGGAAGAGGGGAAGGGAGGAAAGGGGTGGGGGAGGAGGGAGGAGGAAGGAAGAGGAGGAAAAAAGTGTGCTCACCCCGGGCGGGTAGAAAAGACAGGTGACAGGAGTGGTTGGAGGGTGGGCGGGTTGTTGGTATGACCGTATTTCCACCCTTCCAGTGGTTTTTTTTTTTTTTTGCAAATGTTTTACAGCGCTCGCAACTGCACAAGGTCGTATGAGCGCGCGGGACACATTGAACATTTTCAGTGGGAAAGAAATGTTGAATTTTGCCCGGGTGGCGGCCGAAGCCTACTCTGATCGATTTTAGACCACCAAGGGATCTTTAACATGCGCTGTCCGAGAAGGCTAGGTGTAGATCTTTCCTACCAGAAGATCAGGGGTGTGGCTGAAAGACAGCAGTAACAAGGAGCCAAGGAGTAGCAGTAGAAAGGCTGCAGAAAGAGTCAGGAGCCCAGAGGAGGGGGCAAAGGAGGTGAGGGGGTGGG
>NW_004798927.1:15425-16679 GCF_000002075.1 Aplysia californica | reverse complement strand
AAAAAAATTAAATAAAAAAATTAAAAAATCTTAATGCACACCAAAAATTATAATAAAATGATAACGGTGGTAAACATAGGCTAAAAGAGTATCGATAAAAACAAACAAATAACAGAACAAATGTCCACTTCCCATGTTTCTCTACTCTCGGCACGTGTGCCTGCATGTGCGTTTGTTTGTTTGTTCGACAAAGAGAAGTATATCCACGTGATAACAGCCATTATTCAAAGGTCCCGGGTTCGAATCCGGGTAGCGACAACAACATTTTCTTCTCTAAAAAATTGTCTCCTTTCAGCTCCTTTCCTGCTCTCTACCAATGTTCTGTTGTCTGTTTTCATTTCCACTTTCTGCCCCCACCCCCTCACCTCCTTTGCCCCCTCCTCTGGGCTCCTTTCTACTGCTACTCCTTGGCTCCTTCTTACTGCGATCTTTCAGCCACACACCTGATCTTCTGGTAGGAAAGATCTACACCTAGCCTTCTCGGACAAGGGCGAAAAATCTCGGAGGGCCCGTGCGTAGGTTGCGCACGTTAAAGATCCCTCTGTGGTCTTAAATCAATAAGAGTAGGCTTCGACCGCCACCTGCGCAAAATTCAAAATTTCCTACCAACTGAAAATATTAGGTGTGTCCCATGCGCTAATATGACCTTATGCAGTTGCCAGCGCCGTAAAAAAACATTTACACCAAAAAAAGCCATTTAGTGCCGGGAAAAAGCAAGACAGACCGACAGAAACGACAGACAGACAGATAAACAGATAGAAATGACAGACAGACAGATAAACAGATAGAAACGACAGGCAGATAAACAGATAGAAACGACAGAGAAAGAAAAGAAGTTTGACCTACCAGTGGCGCCCTCCAACCATCTGCACGCGTGTTTGTGTGTGATCGTGAGTCTGTTTGCGTGTCTGTTTGCATGGAAGTGTGTTTGTGTGTGTGTTTGTGTGTATGTTTGTGTGCGATCGAGTGTCTGTTTGTGTGTATTTTGTGAGTCATCGTGTTTGTTTGTGTGTATGTTTGTGTGGAAGTCTGTTTGTGTGTATGTTAGTGTGTGATCGTGTCTGTTTGTGAGTATGTTTGTGTGTGATCGTGTGTCTGTTTGTGTGGAAGTCTGTTTGTGTGTATGTTAGTGTGTGATCGTGTCTGTTTGTGTGTATGTTTGTGTGTGATCGTGTGTCTGTTTGTGTGTATGTTTGTGTGTGATCGTGTGTCTGTTTGTGTGTATGTTTGTGTGTGATCGTGTGTCTGTTTGTG
>NW_004798927.1:2400-15290 GCF_000002075.1 Aplysia californica | reverse complement strand
CGTGTCTGTTTGTGTGTATGTTTGTGTGTGATCGTGTGTCTGTTTGCGTGTCTGTTTGTGTGTATGTTTGTGTGTGATCGTGTGTCTGTTTGCGTGTCTGTTTGTGTGTATGTTTGTGTGTGATCGTGTGTCTGTTTGCATGTCTGTTTGTGTGTATGTTTGTGTGTGATCGTGTGTCTGTCTGCGTGGCAAAGCGTTCGTGAGAGGTGTGTGCTATTAAGCCTAAACGGCCGACTTGACTCGAGGAGCTACTGGGGAGTAACACAAACAGAAAAGGAGGAGGAGACATTTATACGGATTCCAATTAAAGATGATTGATAGGACAGAAAGAGCAAACCAGACCTCGGGCACCCGCCAACCACCCACTCCTAAACCCCAATGTAGGGTGAGAAAAGCACCGACAATGATCCAAGCGTGCATTATTTTTGCCCTATGGTCCAAGTTGTTACATTCCACCAAGACCCCTGGAATCTCTTAGCTCCTTCTTCCCTATCAAATACATCTATCTATCGTCCGTATCTCAAATATATCTATCGTCCTAATCTTCTCACCTCCAGCTAAATTCTTTGATTGTTACTATCTAGTCGCACCTCTTCTCCTCCTCCTCCTTTTCTCTATAAGTCACTATTTAGTAACACCTCTAACCTTCGGCACTTGTATCACCTTACTGTGTACTAACTAAAACTAAAAACCTAAATATACGTATCGTCCTCATCTCCCCTTCTTTTCTACGCCCGCTACTATTTAGTAACACCTCGAATCTTTAGCACTTACATGACCTGATTGTGTTGCAAGTGCCATAATATACTTTTTTTTAGTAAGGTACTGTATAAGGTCATATGAGCGCCAAGGGGTGGATGTCAACAGAGAAGTCCAAACGGGGAATCAGACTTACTCTGCTCACCTCTCTAGTCTCAACAGCACAAAGTCTGCTTCGACTATCAAGGCACCCCAGAAATAGCGGGTCACATGACATTGATAAATCAGCCGATTTACAATTCTACTGTGCATAAGAACATGTTAATTCCCCCCCCCCCCCATCCTTGGGAATGGCCTAAAGACAACTTCAGTCAGTAGCACTGCCCTGGTGGGAGGATATATCAATCCAGGAAGATAAAGAGTAACATGGATGGACGACATAAACACATTGACTGGCCTGGATATGGCAGAATGTGCAACGGCAGCTCGCGACCGTGAAGGATGGAGGGTCATTACACGTCAACCTCTGAGTCAGAGACAGGGACATACACACACACACACACGCACGCACGCGCACACACACACACACACACGTCATTCCACGTCAACCTCTGAGTCAGAGATGACACCTCCAGGTATCCAGGTATATCTATCGCCCTCATCTCACCTCCTTCTTTTCTTCGTATGTTACTATCATCAAGTAACACCTCTAATCTTCAGCACTTACATGACCTAACTGTGTTGCAAGTGCCGTAAAACATTCACTAAAACTAAAACTAAACAATAGAAGAAGTGTCTCACCGTTTGCACTGACTGGGCGGCCCGGACGAGTGGTGTCGTGGCGAGTAGATCCGCTTCATGATCTTCTTGGTGTTGTTGACGCCTCGCGGCTCGTCTTCTTCCTCGTCCGAGCTGCCGAACAAGCCCAGAGCTGTCCCTTCTAGCAGGGGCGGGGAGCTGTCCAACAGCAGATGGTCACAGACCTTGTGGTCAGTGTTCCGGGAGACAGGCCTCTGGTCCAGTTCAGGCTTGGACATGGAGCTGGGTACGTCTTTGTGAGTGGGGTGGGCGGGGGAGTTGGTCGTACGCCCAGGGGTCACAGGGTGCACGGATGAGGAGGATCTAGAAGTGGGGAGGGCCGGCGGTGGTGCCGCCTCAAGTTTTCGATTTGGGGGCCGAGCATCTGAGTGGTTTTCTACGGTGGAAATCTCTTTGGAATTGGGCGGTTTTTGAAGTAGACGTAAACTTTCAGCCGGTTCCTCTGGCTCTGTGGAACCTGTAGGTACCGCGGCTGAGCTCTCCGCTGATGATGTCGGCGAAGATGACGATGATGATGAAGATGAAGATATGGACGACGAGGATGATGATGAGGACAGTTCCGAAGAAGCCTGCGAGGCCACCTGAGGCGTTTCTGTTGCTTGCGTCGAGCACGGTGAAGGCCCTTCCTGTGTGGAGCTGGGGGCCACGTCTTCCTTCGACCGGGTCGAGCTGACCAGCGCGGTGCACGTGCTACTGTCTACGTCCCGGCACTGGTGCGACCCGTCAGTCCCACAGTTCTCAGACACCACCACGCCCACCCCTACGTCCGACCGCACCCACCCCCCCTGGCCTGATAACTGCCGGGCTGACGAGGAAGCAGACGACACAACACACGTCGGTGTGGGGGTGGTGGTGGTGGGGGTGATGGTGGGCTTACCCCGCAGGCTGGAAGAACCCCGGTCTTTCCCCCCAGAGGTACAACGAGGTGTCTCTACCACAGCAGACGACGAGACGGCCTCCGCTCTACCACCACCACCACCACGCGTCCACTCGGATTTCTTTATTCCATCTAACGACTGCTTGACCACAGAGGTACCGGAGCTGACCACAGAGCCGGACTTCAGTTTTCCTTCCGCTGCTACTTCCAACTTGTGAAGGTTGTTCGGTTTGTTGAAGCTTTGGTTTGAGAATAAGAGCTTCTTCTCCGCTTTCATGCTTTCATCATGCAAACCGAACGAACCAAAGACAGGTTTAACGGGCAACGCCGGAATCGTGTTATTCAGACTAGCCATATTGCAAGGCATTAGCGGCCGCAGCTGCGAATCCGGGGAAATCTTGGGGCTGACCGAGGTCAACTTGTCCTCCGGAGCAAACGGGGGAGTGTCCGCTTTCTTCCCACACAAATCCTCCGTGATGACCTTGATCTCTGCAAGCTTTTGACATGTGGCTGGGAGGAGTCCGGCAGACTTTTCATGCGGCTTTATGGCAGCTTTAGAGGGAGGCGGTCGCGTGGATGGGGGCGGTCGCCAGGTACCAGGCTCCAAATCGCCACAAACAACGTCTGCTTTGGCACACTGGTCTGCTTTCTTCACAACATGAGCATTGCCTTCTTCCTTCATATTGCTAGCTTTATCCGGAATAGTTGCATGACCTTTACCTTTGACACGGTTTTTATTATTCACAATACACGTATGACCTTCAACTTTTGCAAAGTTTGTTTTATTCACAAGGCTTGTCCGGCTCTCAGCATGGCCACAGTTTGTTTTATTCACAAGGCTTGTCCGGCTCTCAGCATGGCCACAGTTTATTTTGTCCAAAATACTTACGCTTTTGTCGATTTTCACATCTCTCCTTTGACTTGTAAGGCCAACACGACCTTCACTTTTAACACCACAGTCTGTCTCGTCACACCGGCTCAATTGACCAGGGAGACACGTGTCTTTGCCAGATGGCAGCTGTGAAAGTAGCCTGACATTTTGGTCACTTGCACGCAGGGAATCGGCACAAACAGGACTCACGCCCCCTCTTTCTGCACGCAGGGAATCAGCACAAACAGGACTCATGCCCCCTCTTTCTGCACGCAGGGAATCAGCACAAACAGGACTCATGCCCCCTCTTTCTGCACGCAGGGAATCAGCACAAACAGGACTCATGCCCCCTCTTTCTGCACGCAGGGAATCAGCACAAACAGGACTCACGCCCCCTCTTTCTGCACCATGTTTTGACGAAACCTCCTGAGCAACTATTGGCCTATCAACAGCCTGTTTTGCCAAAATATCTTGGATGAACTTTGGCCTATCAACAGCCTGTTTTGTCAAAATATCTTGGATGACCTTTGGCCCATCAACAGCCTGTTTTGCTAAAATATCTTGGATGAACTTTGGCCTATCAACAGCCTGTTTTGTCAAAATATCTTGGATGATCTTTGGCCTATCAACAGCCTGTTTTGTCAAAATATCTTGGATGATCTTTGGCCCATCAACAGCCTCTTTCGACAACGCATGCGAAACGACCTCTGGTCTCTCTGCAGTCTGTTTTGAAGACGCATCTTGGCCGACCTTCGACCTCTCCACACCCAGTGTCGACAACACATCTCCATTGACCTTTGACCTGTTCCCAGTCTGTTTTGGCTTTTCCCCAGACTGGTTCGGGGTTTCCCTGTGGTGGGTGACCTTCGACCCATCCCCCCCACCACCTTCGGGGACGACCTCCGCCAGCCCGCTCTGCCCCCAGCCAGAGCCACCATCGTTATCGTCACCGCCATCACCCTCCTCCCTCCTGTCCGGCCACTCATCCCCCTCGTCTTCTTCCTCCTTGATCTCCACACGAGGAGGCAGCAGCGCCCCCTGCTCCGACACGAAGATCACGTCCGGACTGCTCGACGCCCGGCTATAAGTCATGCTCATGTCTGCCGGGGACCTGCTACAACTTACGCTCACATCTGTTGAGGCGTCGAGACTGGGTCTCTTCCGGACCCGACCTTTCTGACCGTCGGACAACAAAGAGGAACCCGACGATGATGAAGATGTCGACTCCGATGCATGTGGTCTGGTTGGGGTGGCAGCGTCCACGGAAACGGCCCGAGACACACCGGGCGACTTGTGCGACGAGCGCCGGCCGCTCTTGTTCTCCTTCTCGGACAGGGAGACCTCCTCCCTTTCATGCCGTGGCTCTTTGACCATGTGGGAGAAATCCGAGCCGACAGTCGCGGGCGTGATCACTCCCCGAGCATTCGTGTCCTTGACCTGGGCTGTGTCCCCACACGGCACATGCTCTAACTGTAACACAGAGAAAGGACGAGCATGAGATTTTTTTACATCAGCAAAAGTACCCCCTTTCGATGAAAGGAATGATCGGTGCTTTAATATCAACTAAAAGTCATTGGCCTACTATATTTACACGCTACTGGAATGGGGCAATAAATCTTGAGAGAGGCAAAAAATTAGAAGGTCTAGATCTATACTCTCAAAACAAAATGCGCCTCATATATCACTTCCGGGTTTTCTAAAATTACAGAGACAGAAGCGTCGGTTTACAAAAGTGATCGGCGAAATAAAGAAATTTAGCTTTTTGCACCCAAACTGTCTCAAAACTGAAAAAAACAAGGACGTCATGATCTGGAGAATATTTTAAAGAATCTTTTGGCGAAAACCGCATGTCGATCGATGCAGCCATTAGAAAGCCTTTTGAATAGCAACATTCGGCCACCACAAATAGATAATAGATAATGTGAGGCTTGCTGACAAAACGAGTTACTTCTCGCAATCCAAGAATGGAGATACCAGACAAAAATTGACACTTGGGTCAGATTGATAGATTTTCAGTTGATGCCATTTTCTTCAAGTTTATTGTGTCTTTTATTATTCCATACTTACAAATTGTACAAACCCCACCTATAAAGTGGATTTATCAATTTCCATGAGGTGAAAATCCGAGAAGTACCTCATTTTGTCAGCACAGCTGACATATGTGAACTCAGGAAAAATCAAGCACTTGTCAAAATAATAGACCTGAAGAAACAGGAATTTTCCAACCAGTTTGGCAATTTGTATTACATCTTTTGTTGTTTTTTTGCTCCACGTAGGGATGAGGAAAAAAAACCTCAGTAGTTCCCCCATGTTGTTCCGGCACAGTTATGAGTATGACATTGATGAATCAGCTCATTTACAATTCTACTGTGTATAAGAACATGTTAATGTCTCCCCTTTGGGAAAGGCCTAAAGACAACTTCAGTCAGTTGCACTGCCCTGGGGGACATTATACAGGTCTAACTCCCCTTTCAGCACTGTGAGGTTATTTAAGAGACTAGACCCCTGAATTCACGTCCGTCTTCCCTGCGCCTGTGTTTTTGTATCCAATTTTCATTTTTTGACTCACCACCTTTCATGCCCATTAAAGAACACATTTCTGTGTGGATTTCACTGAAAAACGTTGATTAAAGGCTCTGTTTCAACCGACTCTCAAGCTAAGGAAATAACTCATCTTTGGCAGCCATTTTGTCACAAATTTTACCTCTGAAACCAGGTGACCCCCACCTCCTTCATTCGCAAATATTTCGACTTCTATTCAACATAGATGGGAATTTTTTTCACAATAAGCAAGGCAAATGAACAGGCTTTAAGATGATACCAATAACCTCATATGCCCAAAAATTGAGGAGCGCCTAATTCCACCAAGTTGCGACACTTTATTTGGCACATGTTGTGTAGCCTAATGCTTAGGTTCTTCCCCATTGCCCAATGCAGGAGATGTGGGTTCGAGTCCTGGGTGGGAAAGGTATTTTAAGTCGTATCTCTGCCTTTTAGCTACGATGATGAAACCGTTGCAGGGTAGGTTACGTAGCAATACGAAAAAAAAAAGTCACGTGGGTTAATCAGGGGCAGGTCACTCACAATAAACTGGAACTCGGACTGAGGCTGCGGAGCGAGCTCTCCCACTTTGATGGAAGCACAGCCCGGGTGACCGAAGGTGACCTTGTCTCCCTCGCGCAGACGCACGCTGTTGTCCGACTGTATGCCCATCTGAGGACACGGAGCAACAAGGTTTCCTGTCAGCTGTTCAGTTTCTGAACCTCCTTTTTTTTCCGTAAGAGTTTTACGGCACTTGCAACACAATAAGGTCATATAAGTGCCGAAGATTAGGTTTTACAAGAGAGTAACAAATGCAAAAAAGAAGGAGGGGAGATAAAGACGATAGATGTTTGATAGGAAAGAATGAGTAAACCACACCAGAGCACTTGCCAACCACCCACACACTTCCTTTGACAAAAACTAGAACACTTAAGAGATGGGCTATTACTTTCCTTTCTTTTGTTTGTCTGTCTAGTTACCAACACCACATACCTGATAAATAACTATTGTGTCGATAAATGCTTCTCTTTCTTTTGTTTCGATAAATAACTATTGTGTCGATAAATGCTTCTCTAGATTCAAACAACTTCCCCCTGTATGTGGTTGGCAGGTGCTCTCGTGTGACTCGTTCCTTCTTTCTTGTCAAACATCTATCGTCCTTATCTCTCCTCCTTCTTTCCAATCAAACATCTATCGTCCTTATCTCTCCTCCTTCTTTCTTGTCAAACATCTATCGTCCTTATCTCTCCTCCTTCTTTCTTGTCAAACATTTATCGTCCTTATCTCTCCTCCTTCTTTCCAATCAAACATCTAACGCCCTCATCTCGCCTCCATCTTTTCTCTGTATGTCACTCTCTAGTGACACCTCTAATATTCAGCACTTATATATTCATTTTCTGCAAGTGCCGTAAAGCTCTTAAAAAAATTGCTAAATAGCCATACATCATAAAGATTTATAAGTTTATAAAGACGAGAATCGTTTAAAAAAACCAACCTGTCATGCATCATAAAAAACCAAAAGAACCAAGCCATGCATCATCATCATCATCATCATCATCATCATCATCATCATCATCCCGATCTACAAAACATCACAGTCTGTCTTCGTTAACTCTCAAAGATACCCTGGTCACAAACACTAAGCGTCGGTGGCCTAGTGGTAAGGCTCTCGGACTCGCAACTGTAAGGTCGTGGGTTTGAATCTCATCAGGGGTCCGACGTTGTGTCCTTGGGAAAGGCACTTAGCATAAATTTTCCTCACTTCACCCAGGTGGAAATGGGTACTCGGCTATATGCAGTGAACGACCGTATCAGTTTGATGTCTGAGTGTGTGAATTCTGCAGCTTGCACTGTATGCTTCCGCAGAAGCCGAGAATGTTTCTGAGTGTTCTCAGCGAGTCTACTGGGGCAATAATAGTTGTAAAGCGCATAGAGCATGGATATGCGCTATATAAATGCAATTATTATTATCAATATAATTAAAATTATTAAGCTAGTGGTATCACATACACACACACCTTGAAGTCGTTGATGTAGGTCCCGTTGAGGCCAGAGTTGACCACCGTGAACTGTTGACCTCCATTGTCCAGGCGCTCCCCGATGATGGAGGCATGGACGCGAGATATCAGCCGCAAAGTCACGGCAGAGTCCAAGAAATAGTCGGCACTCGGCCCCCTGCCCACCGTCACCTGACCCTCATTGCGCAGTCTGGGGAGAAAAAGAAAGTGGGTGGTTGACTTCATCATCTTCATAGTTCTCCTCCGTCTTTTCTTTGTATGTTTATTCTAAAAAATAGACAAACCGTAAACCTCCAATCTTCAGCACTTGTATACAACCTAATTATCTCTTGCAAAAACTAAAAATGAGGAGACAGACAAAGAAAACAGGACAGGAATGAAGTAGGAAACAAACCCCAACCCCGCCCCCCCTTCCTGCCACACACACACACACACACCCCTCCTCCCACACACACACACACCTCCCCTCCCACACACACACACGCACGCACACACAAACAAACTAACACACACACAAACAAACACAAACACACACACACAAACTAACACAAACACACACAAACTCCTGTAATTCTCCTCTCTTCAGTACACAACTCACCGGATCAGAGAGGCGCTGTTGTTGACCGTGGAGGGAGGCCCCGCCCGTCGCAGACGCCACTCCTCCGAAGGTCCGCTCGATGCCATTCATCCGGTCACATTGACAGATGTCAACTCTTAGAACTGCTTCATCCAGGCGCATTGACAGTCAGCTCTTTGGTCTTCTGTTGCATCCAGTCACATTGACTTATGATTGACAGACGTCAACTCTTGCTTCATCCAGTCATATTGACCGATCTCAACTTTTCTGCTTCAAATGCCACTTCTGAAAAAGCAAAGACATTCATGATTCATTTATGGTTTGCCATTTGTTTCTCGGCTTGGATGTTCTAACAAAAAAAATAGGACTATAATAAATCATTTATATGGTCTTTTCAGTTTCTTGTCATCCATCTGTTCAGGTTCTTGTAGGTTTACCGTTGTCTCTTTCGCTTTCACTTTTTTTCTTCTTCAGGTGCAAGATCTGAAACTCCGACTTCGGCAATCATGATTCATGACTTTTATTTTGTCTGGATGCTCTAATAAAATGTCTCTGTCCACTTCTTACCTCTATCTTTAGAATTTCCAAAGAAACTTCTCAAATTTCTCCTTGTCTACTTTTGCTTTACTTTACATTTTTCTGAACATACAGGTCTCAACCCAAGTTCAGGGAAGAGAAAACTGAACGCCCAATAGGCCTATATATGAACATTACTATTAGTATTAGTACTATTATTTATAATTACTGTTCATTTTTTATTATGCATGTGATTAGATGTAGATCTAGGCAAAAATAATGGGGGTGGGAACTACCGAAAATGCACCCACACTTGTTCTCAACACACTAAAAAAACAGGATTAAAATAGGGCCGAAAAAAGTATAAAATTAAAAAGGCCGGCTCTATTTCTCCGAATGTTCGGGAAAATAAACTTGAACTTTATTTCTCTGAACGGTTTCCGTTCTCGAGATTTGTTGATAATATAAGCGAATGGAGTGGCGCATGTGTGTGTGTGTGTCTGTTTGAGTGTGCATGTGTGTGTGTCAGTGTGGGTGTAAGGTGTGAACGGGGGGGGGGTGGAGGAATTTTTTTTTACATGAAGGATTTTAGTTTTAGCTGGGTGACTAAATGCAAAATAGGTTACTGCCAAGGTCAAGCAATCTTGTTTTTTCGCTGTACCTTTTGAAGGTATTTTCAAATGAAGTATAGTCCGGGAACGTTGCCCAACCACAACTGAAGTATCTGAACATTCAGACATTTAAAAATCTCTAGATCTAGCTCTAAAAATTGAATTCGATGCAAAAAATGCTTCCTCCCAGTCCTCGCAGAATGGCAGAATGAAATTATGAAAGGATGATGCCTAAATCTCGCAAATACCCAAAAATCTCGAGATCAGAAACCGTTAGTAGAAATAGAGTTCGTAGAAATAGAGTTCGTAGAAATAGTTACTTCGAATTAAAAATGGGACTTTTCACCCTGGCAACTCAGTCAGCTTTTTTACTCGACTTCCAGGACAGGGACTGCAACACTGCAAGGCCTACCCAATGTTGGAAAAATCTGACGTACCCAATGTTGGAATAATCTGACGTACCCAATGTTGGAATAATCTGACGTACCCAATGTTGGAATAATCTGACGTACCCAATGTTGGAATAATCTGACGTACCCAATGTTGGAAAAATCTGACGTACCCAATGTTGGAATAATCTGACGTACCCAATGTTGGAATAATCTGACGTACCCAATGTTGGAATAATCTGACGGATTGAAAGCAAGTTCATTCACTGCAAGATCACTGTTACCGAATCTGCGCCAATTGAACCCTGTTATAATAAAATATTTTAAGGTTCATAGATCTAGATCTAGCCTAGATTAGATCAAATTGAGACTAGATTCTGAGATCTAGATCTAGATCATATATTATTAGGCTGCTCTTATTGGCCCACATGGGCAAATAAGCGGAGGCGTATGGCTTATTGGCCCTCATGGGCCATTTAGGCTAATGTGTTGTTTTTTCAATGTATTTCATACGTGGCGTTGTCCCAACTTGTTCTCTTTTCTTTTTTCTCACTTTATCCCTTCTTGTTAATGTTTTCCTGAGGCATTCCATCTCGCACACATTTCTACAGATTTGATTGTTTGTCAGCGTGTTCCTGCAGTTCAGTGTTATTGTTATGCAGTAGGCTAGACATTGATCGTCTGTGAACAGTATTTCATTTTGAATTTAGGTTCTCCGGATGTGGGCTTGCTTCTTTCGTCAAACAATACATTACGTGATTACGGTATAATTTAGTTATCTATGTATACTGTGTTGGATAACAAGATGAACATGTGTAACTTCTTAGATAGATACTCTATTGTTCATCTTTTTATTTTTAGCATTAGATTGGAAAACTATACATTCTCAATTTAAAATATGTGATTGACGGACTTTGTGGATTTGAGGGGGGGAGAGACCAAACACAGGGGGGATAACTCGCAATTTTGTGGGCAAAGAATAAATGTTCTAGGGGTAATAGTATAGGAAGTGCCTATTAGCAACACGCCACGTTGCGATTAGCGCCAGTGCTAAATAAAACGCTGTGTCACCGTGTGTAAAATATCAAACTATATCTGCACATCATTATCGGAAGTTCTGATGGCCGAAGTGACAGTGCGTCTGCGCTTGAAGTCAAACCATTATTTTTTTAGCGTGGGTTCGATCCCGGTCCTGGACGTTTGGTTTTTTTTCTTGTTTTTTTGTTTGATGTTGTTGTCCTCTTCTTGACTGACCAACAAATTGTTCCCATAATTAGATCTTGTTGCTTTGTAGTTTTTTTTAATGTAGTGATGAAGCATGCACATTCTGGTTTTTTGTCCCCAAGAGGAGCTCTGTACAAAATAGGCCTTAGTATAGCCTATACTTTTCCTTTTACCAATTTAGGCCTGGTTAAAGTTCAGTAGTGGCTTTCCTTGGTCTGTGAGTCTTATTTTTTATTTTAGGCTCAGGAGAAGGAAAAAAAAAAAACACCTTTCGGGACCGGGATTCGATGCCACGCTTGGAAGCACTGAACATTAGACTTGACTTAGAGAACGTAGACAGCTTTTATACGTTCTCTAAGCCTAACTTAAAGTTTGAGTTGCACCGTCTTGTTATTATCCAAGCATCTTTCGACTTAAACTTGCTCAAACTCACTTCAGATGATTATGATTATATGAGAGATGAACAAGACGTCTATTTTTGTGCAAACAATGTCAGAAACAATTGTTAGTTCTAATTAGATCTAGATTTTTCTAGATCTAGATCTAGATCTACCCAATATTGATCGGAATAAGACAACGTCATAAAAAAAGGAGTCAAATCCTAGGAGGTTTATAAAAAAACTGAGAAAGCTTCCACAATTCAGGCAGAACTACAATATTAGATCTCTATCATATATAGATCTATATATGTAAAAACATTTACAATGGCTACTAGATCTACATCTAGATCTAGATATCTAGACCTAGATCTAGATTTAGTACTGGCGTTTCAAATAGCGCGGGAGCTATTCAGAACGCAGCGTTGCAAATAGCACGGGAGCTATTCAGAACGCGGCATTGCAAATAGCGCTTGCCAAAGATGCCCCTGTGGGCCAATAAGCACTCCGATATTATTACTTACACTTACAGAGAAAAAAATGGGAATTTGATTTATTACTGAATCCAATTTCCTGTAAATAATAGAGGCTATTTATAAATCATTAGCCTAAGGACTGTAGGACTGTACTGTAGAGTCAACAAAACAACAAGGATGCAGAATACAGAACAGTCTGTTACTCAGAAGTTACTGTTAGTGAAAACTTAGTGGGTCTGCTGCCTCCAGACGGCATTATAATTATAGACTGTTCTAGATTCTAGATCAAAACAACTTCATTGATAATCACACTGAATCTTACCACCTTTACAAGATGTATTTTGCACAGCAATCGAGACGTTTCCACATTAAACAATATTAGTAAAAGAAGGCTGATTCACAAGACTATCAAGCGCATTCCTTCACTGTCTCTCACTCAATGTCTCTCCGGAAATTCCCGCGGAAGCTCTTGTCGTTACGTCCCTTTGGATAGGAAACCAAGCTGAAGTCTTTGTGGGTTGCACGCCCCTTGATGGAACAGAATACTGTAAACCTTACACGAGAGAGATTCCATGAAATTGTGCTGCTCTTGGGATTTACATCCTTGTGCAATATAATAACAATTGAATCTAGATCTACTGTATATCGCACACTTAACAGAAAATTTTGCATTGTGATTTTCCCCCCCTAGATTTCACCAAGTTGTCATAAATAATCTAGTATGTAAATGGAAATAAAATTATGCTGTTCAAACTTTAAATAAAAAAATGTAAAAAAAAAAATGCTGCTGCAAGATAAACAAAATGTGTTTGACAAAATTGGAATCTGCTGTGTAGTGTAGGCTACTACATAGATCTAGATCTAGATCTATAGGCCTATGTTATTATTATTATTA
>NW_004798927.1:0-1627 GCF_000002075.1 Aplysia californica | reverse complement strand
TCTATCTATATATCTATCTATCTATCTATCTATCTATCTATATTATATATTATATACTCATTTCCATAAGAAATTTGACATAAAGAATAGAGTTAAATAAAAAATAAACTTTTGCAGACACAGGGACAAAATTTTACGTCCAAAAAGAAGAAGCATTTCTGAATTTGAAAACCTGTATTTTAATGCACATTATATACACCTGGTGCTTCAAGCCCCACCTAAAGTGATAGGGTCCATATTTAAAAAATCAGAAAATGTGCATATTTCCAACAAGAAACTTTACATTGACATAGTCATCCTAAATTATGGTTTTCGAAACGTATGATTGCAAAGCACACTCGTACTGGTCAAATCAAAAGCATTTCAGATAATATCTGAAAGTTTGGCAGGATTAATATCGTGTGTGACCGCCGCCTGCAGCAATGACGGCGCAGCATCTGCGCCTCAAAGACTTGACGGTGTTGGAAATTTGATGTTGTGGGAGAGCGTTCTAAGCGTTGGTTAGGCTTTGAATCAACTGAGCGTTGTTCTGAGGAGCGAAATTCATCTCTTGGATTTGAGGCCCGAGAATATCCCAAACATGTTCAATCGGGTTCAGATCGGGTGATACTGCTGGCCAGGGATGGATGAAACCGAATTGTTGTATTGCGAGGTAAGCTTGTGTCACCCTGGCACGATGGGCTGGAGCGTTGTCCTGTTGTAAGGTGTAGCCTGGATGGTTCTGCACAAACAGTGCCACGTGTGGCTGCAAGATGGTGGCGACGTAGTTGGCGCCCTTCTATGCTGTCGGAGCATGCGCCAGCGCCGTCCTGTGGTCTGTTGTGATTCCGCCCCAGACCATCACTTGCCCATATCCCTGGTTGGGGATTTCACGTACACACTGGTCAGCAAACCTTTCATTTTGACGGCGATATACCCGCACTCGACCATAGTAGCGACTTTGGACAAAGCTAGACTCATCCGTGAAAAGGACCTGAGACGAATAACTGTCTGTGTGCTCACTGGTTGGTGTTGCAGGAGGGTTCTGGCTGTATGCGAAGCAGACTGGAACCTGTTCATCAGGTGGGTGGTGCATACCGATCTTGTGCTGGGGTGGTTACCCGCGGCCTCCCTGGTACTTCCGGTCTCTGGTACTTCCTGTGTTCATGTACCTGGTCTGCAGACTGTAGACGGTTTCCCTGCTACAGTTAAAAATCCTCGCCACTTCCGCCACGGGAACGCCTGCTTCGTGATGCCCTACAGCACGCCCTCGCTCATCTGCACTGAGACGCGGCATGATTGAAAGTCGACATTTTTCTACATTTCTGAAGCTCGCAGTTCAAATGCAAACAATGTTTTCATAAACTTATTACACACCTTTTATAGGTTTTGAAATAAGTTACACATTGATAGCAAAGACAACACAGAAAACTCATGTTTAACAGAATAAAAAGTGACAAAATGAAATCATACAAACACACAGAAGTAAAGTGACCTCACTTTGTTGTGTTGTCGAAATTGATTCAGAAGACAGTAAAATCAACACACCGCACTGTACATAAATATCATCATTATTCGTTTTGATTTAATAGTATTATGTTCAAAGAAAATGTGTCTAGTTTCTTTAGGAAAAGAGTATATATATATA
>NW_004798926.1:52511-53438 GCF_000002075.1 Aplysia californica | reverse complement strand
TGACCTAAGAGAGATAGGGAAGGGAGTATGCAATTGTAATCTACTAACATATTCTAGAATATTGAGTAGACACAAACCATCAGTAACCTAACACCAGTAGCATATACTACTTCACCATAATCCTGAAAATTACAACCCCTCAAACCGGTGGGTAGTTGGCGGGTGCTCTGATATGCTCCTTCTTTCCTATAAGCCATCTACCGTCCCTTTCTCCATTCCTTTTTTGAGTTTGTTCATCATCATCATACGGTGCCTTGCCGACTTGCTTGGGCGATCACCGATCTCCACTTCACTCGGTCTTGCGTTGCAGCAATGGTGTCTGTTGTTCTTGCTGCTCTTATAGCCATGTTGTCATCTTGTCCAATATCTTTTCCCTCTGTCTGCCTCTACCTCTTTCTCTTTCCATCAAACTTGTCTGTTGTTACAATATTCTCCAATGCTTCTTTCCGCATTGTGTGTCCGAAGAAATTTGCCTGTCGCTTTCTTACATTCGTCAAAAGCTGTCTTCTACAATTTGCTTCAACCAAGAATTCTTCATTTGTTTTTCTAGCTGTCCATGGGAAACGTAGCATGCGTCTTGTGTTTGTTATTCTCTTGTTATACCTAAAATGTTCGCCAATTATGCTACTTACTATGTTAAATAGAGAAAGTTTTGGAAAGTGCCTGCTTGACCCCACGACATAGAGAACGCTGTTACACCAGGCCGTTTATCGTCAAGTGTACGTACTGACACTTCATAGACATGGGGGTTTGCTGGTAGACCCACTAATGATGCTAAAGGCGTGAGATATATTTTTACCCCATATTTCGCTTAGAACCCTTTAGTCTATAACTAGATCACGTAGGACAAAGTATGAGAGAGAGAGAGAGAGAGAGAGAGAGAGAGAGAGAGAGAGAAAGAGAAAGAGAGAGAAAGAGAGAGAGAGA
>NW_004798926.1:50123-52367 GCF_000002075.1 Aplysia californica | reverse complement strand
ATCATCATCATCATCATCATCATCATCATCATCATCATCATCATCATCATCATACGTCATTAAGTGTTAACTGTACGGCTTTCAATAACACTGTATTCGTATCCTACCACTAAAAATACTTGTACGACGTGAGCTTTGTTACGTTTGTCCCAAATGGAAGTTCTAACGTACACTGATGATATGAGCGTATCTGTGTCGATGTTTGAATCTCTTGCTACATCAAACTGCAGGCGTAAGAAGAAGCACTGCTTTAGTACATCGGTAACGTGAAAACAAATTCACAGATAGCTTTGGGCGGCCTTGGAAAGAATGACTGTAGTTTGGATTCCGCGAGAAAACGTCTGTGCCGCTCCTCACTGACGCATCCTCAATGACAGCATTTATCTATGTATGACGTAACGGTTTTCGATGGGGATTCTTTTAATTTCACGGCTTCAGGCAGTGCGCTTACGTGAACGTGAGGGAACGGCTTTCTCTATTTGGTCGCCCTTAGAAGTGCCGTAACCGCTTACTAGAACTACAAACAAGAACAACAACAACAACAACAACAAAACCCCACAAACTCAAAGCGTCATTACATCATTATCAACCTGCTGCTATAAGTTCCACCATACGCAAACTATGTGTCGCTACCCTAGAATTACAAGGTTCTACCTGCCCAGTACCTAGTTTCGAGATATTTGACCTAAAATAACACATTGTATTTTGAGTTTCAAAACATGTCAAGCTTTTCAAAATGTTTTTCTTTGAATAATTATCTAGATAACAACTTCGAATAATCTTACGATTTTGATCAAGCAGATAGAACATTTCGGTTTCTGACCTCATTCGTGGTCTGAGTAACTTAAAACGGCCAATAATGTTGGATAGAAATTTATAATTCTAAGGTAGTGATGTGTCATGACGCTGAGGAATCAGGCGCTCGTTAATTTTTGGTCATAAGGAGGTATCGGTATCCTCTTAAACTTGTTCACTTGTCTAGAATTTGGGAAGAAGTTGAGATTTGCTATCCAAGAAAGTGAAGGTAGCTTGGTGTAGAAGTAAATAAATATCCACGAAAATGGATGCTACAGTGTGGCGATTCCCAAAGCTTGAGTGTCCTTAAGAACTGCAAATTTACATTTTTCTTTTCATTGATCGACGTTTTTCAACAAAACTTTCTCAGAAATGTATTCTTAATGGATATAAAAGGTGTTAAGCCCCAACTTTTTTAAATCGATAAAAAAAACATAGCAGTGGAAAGTGTCCGTTTCTTCAGTTTCATTATTTTGACGAGCGCCTTATTTCACCACGCTGCTGCACATAATACACATTGGATTATTATAATTAATGCCAAGCAGAGAATGTTTTTTAATGTTCTATAGTTTGATGTTTTCCGTAAAGCGAGGATACTTAATTTACTTTACTTGGCGTCGGTGATCTGGTGCTTAGGCTACCGGACTGGTAATCGTGAGGTAGCTGCCGATGATGTGTCCTTGGGAAGGGCACTTTACACGAATTTTCCTCATTTCACATAGCCATAGGCAGAGAAAGATCATGTCAGTATCTTTTGGTTTTAGCGCCTATAAAATTGCAGCTTGCATTAAATGCTTCCCAGGAAGTCAAGATTGCTTCAGAATGCTATCAGGTCTGCTGGCGTTATAATGTAGATTGTAAAGCATAGAGTTTGCTGTTGAGCAGGAATTTACGACACCCATATCCACTACCACCATCAACAATAACAACAGCAACAACAACAACAATAACAACAGCAGAAAAAACAACAGCAACAATAACAAAAACAATAACAACAACAACAATAGCAACAGCAATAATAACAACAGCAAAAACAGCAAAAACAGCAATAACAACAACAACAACAAAAACAACAACAACAACAACAACAACAACCACCACCACCACCACCACCACGACAACAACAACAACAACAACAACAAAAACAACAACAACAGCATCCCACCTGCCACCGCCACTTTCCTCCCTTCCACGCCCCCAGACACGCCCTGCACGCTGTAGTTGCCGGCCTTGACCCTGCCATCTGTGACCTCTGACACGGGCAAGGCCATTACGTCGTGGTGGAAGGTGGTCTGGATGTCGGACACGCTGATCAGGAACCCGCCCCCTACGGCAATAGCCAGGAACCCAAAGATGAATCTCTTGCTCCTGGGTGGAGAATACAATATTATGGTTCTCATCATCATCATCATCATCATCATCATCATCATCATCATCATCATCATCATC
>NW_004798926.1:48126-49220 GCF_000002075.1 Aplysia californica | reverse complement strand
GGGGGGTCGTAGTAGTTTGAGACGCTATTTCGGTTCGTTTATTTCGGTTTTTTTTTTATAGCCAAACAATTTATCTCCCTGCTATTCACATTCTACTTTTTAAACAAATGTATAGTTTTACTTTCTTGAGTTACCTGTTCTCAACATTTTCCAACATTAACATTGTAATCTTATTTCGTAAAATCAGTCGCTCGTCAAAATAATTAGATCAAATAAATCTTTACGTTTCGCCTCTCAGGTATTTTCTTTTAACAGTTTTCTTTTTTTTTTCCTTGGGCTCAGCACAAATTACGTCCATTCAAATACACATTAATTCGGTGTATATTTTACTGAAAAAGGTTGAACAATAGCACAAAACATATATTTCTGATGTTCCAATTCGGTTTTTGTCTGAAACTTAAATAGGCAAAAATATGGTCGCTTTTAAGGACAAACAGGCTAAGCCAGATTTCAGAGATTTCCAGAAATCTTGACCTACACCAAAAGTGCGCTTTGTCCTACCTATAGAAGAAGTTTGGTTTCTTTGGTGTGTAGATTTGTTTGGTTATAGAGAAAACTCTCCTTGTCTGTTAGAGAAACTGAACAAGGGGCAAAAACTTTACCGTCGGTTTTCTCAAAACAGCACTGCTCGGGATAGCCCCTTGTGCTTAAAAGCGACCATATTAGGTATTTCTGGTTTCTGTATGAAAGTTGTAAATGTCTCTCCTTTGGTCTGCTGATCGTACACGTTTATGTGGTCGCTTCGTCCTTCAAGAGTTAAAGCAGTAAACGCGTTTTAAAAAAAAAACAACCGTGTTGTTTTCGTTGTTGTTGTTGTTGTTGTTGTTGTTTTTGTTTGTTTTTTTGTTGTTGTTGTTGTTGTTTTTGTTGCTGGGTAAATCAGTGAGTGTTTGGGATTTTTTTTATTGGGTTGGGGTCTTTTTGGGGGGGAGGGGGGTATGAAGTCAGTGAGTGTTTTAGAGCGAGCGGTGTGACGTGGACTGTTGAACCCGGAGACGACATATGCTGTTCAGTGCAGACATGCGTAAAACACGCGGGAAGTGGCGGATAGGCCAGGACACGGAAAAAAATAGATTGATTGTTGTTGGGGGAGG
>NW_004798926.1:44328-45213 GCF_000002075.1 Aplysia californica | reverse complement strand
AGATAACGACCGTTCCTCCCCAGAGATGTTCTGAAAAATTAATAAGGCCAAACTGGGTTGTGAGTCGGTCATAAAGTAAAGAGGGGCAATGTGAGTTTGCATGTGTAGTTGGTGTTTTTTCAGCAGCAGCATATGCACCAGCACAAGCAGCAGCAGCGATAACAACATGTTGTAGCAGCATAATTATTATCGGCATCAGTATCAACGTCATCATCATTGTCATCGTCATTTTCATCGTCATTGTCATCATAATTGTCAGCAGCAACAGTATCAGTAGTCGTAGTCGTGCGTCGTAGTCGCAGTCGTTGTCGTAGTCGTAGTCGTAGTCATAGTCGTAGTCACAGTGGTAGTCGTAGTAGTAGTATTCGTCAGTAGCAGTAGCAGTAGCAATAGTAGCAATAGTAGCAGTAAAATTAATGGCATCAGAAGCTGTAATACGCCCCCCACTTTACTTTAAGCAAGAGTTTTACGGCACTTGCAACACAATAAAGTCATAAGTGCCGAAGATTAGATGTGTTACAAGAGAGTGACAAACACAAAAAGTAGGAAGGGAGATAAGGACGATAGATGTTTGACAGAAAAGGAGAAGGAAACCACACCAGAGCACCCGCCAACACCCACTATGTCACTACTACAGATCTGAAGGTTAGACTGATGTGAGGATCTAAGCAAAAAACAACAAAAGTTTGGGCTTTGGGTTGTTCTGGGAGAGGGAAAAAGGGAGAGGGGTGTTGATTTCGTTATTTATATTTTAGGGATGATGTTCGATGGAGAGGCGGAGAGGATAAGGTGAAGACGTGGAGAAAGGGGGAGATTGTGAAAGTGGGAGACGGAGAGACAGGGAGACACAGCACAGAGAGAGAGAGAGAGAGAGAGAGAGAGAGA
>NW_004798926.1:41959-42765 GCF_000002075.1 Aplysia californica | reverse complement strand
TCCACAGAGTCGCGACATCCTCTCCAGGACGAAACAGGCCAGAGACTACTTGAGGATCGACAACCAGAAGCTCCGACAGAACTGTGGCCTCCTGGGCAACGAGCCGCTCTTGAGGGACTTCGAGGAACGGAAGGACGAAGGGGATGATCTCAAGACCAAGTTGGAGCAGCTCAAAATGAAACACGCCGAGCTCACCCTCCACTGCAATCAGGTCAGGAGGAAGATCGACCAGGCGCGGCAGACGATGTCTTGATATATATGTGTTCGTTTTTGTTTTTGTTTTTTGTTTTGTTTTTTTAATGTTTTTTTGTTTTGTTTTGTCTTTGTTTTTGTTGTCTCAATTTGTTTTGGTTTTTGTATTGTTTTCGTCTCGTGTCTTGATGTGTGTTCGTCTTTTGGTGTTTTTTTTAATGGCTTTTTTATTGTTTTGTTTTCACAATTTGTTCTGATTTATGTATTGTTTTCGTCTCCTGTCTTTTAAAGTATCTACGTGTATTATGTATTAGTAATCTTTTAATAAAAGTGACATACAGGTCAAGCTGCTTTGTTAGATACACATGTTTCTATTATTATATTTTTCTTCTTTTTTTTTCGCTACATAATATTACGTTGGGAGAATGTTTGACCCTTATATGACTCTGAATGTTGGAGCGAAAGAGCTGGTACGTATTAGGTGTCTTGCACCCAAGGCGTCACGTTTCATGTTGTCCTTGACTTGTTTGTCAGCTTAAAAATAAAAGTTATCGTGTTGAAAAGCAAACTCCCTTCCTTTTTTTCACGCATTAGCACAGACACTAACTGACACA
>NW_004798926.1:37310-41859 GCF_000002075.1 Aplysia californica | reverse complement strand
TAATAATAATAATAATAATAATAATAATAATAATACAATGGGTATTTATGTAGCATCAGGTCCAATACTCTGTGCATGTACATTAACAACATGAATCTTGAGAATAAAACCTTTATGAAGCAAAAAAAAGGAACACACATGTCAAAGAAGAACGCTCTCAGCCATACAAGATACGATAAGATACATTATTATTGTCCAGATCCTGGCACATTGGTTTGATGTTTCACCACGTACACACATACACATACACATACACACACAGAGAGACACATACGCAAACACACACACATACACACACACACACACACACTCCCCCCCCCACACACAAAGACCACACTCACACACACAATGGCGCACACACATGTGCACACCCCAACACACACACACACACACACACACACACACACACACACACACACACACACACACACACACACTCTCTCTCTCTCTCTCTCTCTCTCTCTCTCTCTCTCTCTCTCTTCCATCACAAACCATATATTCCGCACACATACATGCTCATGACCATGATAATACTCCAGTAATAAGGCTACCGGACTTGTAAACGTCAGATTGCTGCTTCGGGGATTCGAGCCTCAGCTCGGTACAACGTTGTGTCCTTGGGAAAGACACTTTACACGAAGTTCCTATTTAGCTTGGTCCTTTTGGAGATGGACGTTTAACTCGGAGGCCCCGCCTCTTAAATAACCTAGCAGTGCTGTATAGTGGTGTTAAAACTATACATCATTTTCACCATTTCACCAATGTTGATGCAAACTAATACGAGAGCAAACACACTTTGAAGTTTCTCTGATTTCACAAACTTTTGTCGAGACTGATCTTTTAAAGTTTAATTTAGAATGACCGTATCAGGGGTGAATTTGATCAATTCAGAAGTAACATTAGTGTGTAAGATGATCCGAAATTTATTTTTGTTTTAAATTGGTATGCTTCAAAAATGGGTTGTGCAATTTAAATTGGTTTACTTCAAGAGTGGATAGTGCAATTAGAATTGGTTAACTTGCATGGGTGGTTAATGCCAGGCGATTATCGGGTGAATACATTTCAAGTTTCTTTTTGACGCCACTGCATCGCTGGTGCTGCAAGCAAGCGACTATAAAAGCTGGCATCTGCATTTGTCGCGGCCACACAAAGAACACACCGCCGAGGAATAAATGAAAGGAAAAACCCGGGGGGGAAAACATCGAAAAAAAAGGAACTCTCTTTACTTTTAGAAAGAAAGATTATTTCAACTCCCGCTTCACTTCGTCTCTTTCTCACTTGTTGACTCCACGTTGGTTTGTTATTTTTATATGAAGAACATAAGTACGTCACATTTTATATATTGCTATTTCTCTTTTGTTTTTCCCTCTTTGTTGTGTTTTAGTTTGCTGGTGCATTAATTTTTTTTATTGTTCTGATGTGTTGTTATAAAAAAAAGTAATTTGTGTTCATATAGCGAAATGTAATTTAATTTGATGTTGCTACTACCTTTTTTTATATATAATGTGTTATGTTAGAGCGTGTCTCCACCAAAACCGAATACTGACACTGGCAGGTTCCTTGGGTGAGATTCCATGATTTAGAAATATTCTGTACTTTTTCTTGAATTACATACGCTTAGGGTTAAAACGGCCAATCTTCAGATAGGTGGGCACACGTCCGTATTTTTTTAAATTTTTGTGGTTGTTTTACAGCTCTAATTTTAATTTCTTTTTGTTGTAAAACAAAAATGATATTCTGGATGCTTAAAAACAGAGCACAAGAAATTCTGGTGCTTTAGATCAAGTTACCTCTATCAACATATGAATTGCTAAACGTCGTTACAGAGAGTTGAAATCATGGAAATTAATGGCAACTTTTATAGCAACATTTGGCAATTTTGTGTCAACTTTTGGCAACTTTTAGACCCAAAAATGGCAACAAAGGCAGACGCTAGCTAAGTCCGTTTAGGTACTTTTTATACCAGATACATAAAACCCTACTTTTTTGTGTTACTCTTACCAGGAATCATGAAATGCAAAAACAACGGTTAGGTTTGACTGTTGCATTGAACTGAAGTTTGGTGACGTTAAAAGATGCATCTGTTATAGAGCTTTAGAAGGGTGTAAAAACCAGAGCTGGTAGTAACGGAGTACAAGTACTCCGGTACTTGTACTTACGTTACAATTTTCGGTACTTTTACTGTACTCCGGTACATTTTTGAAACCAGTACTTTTACTGTACTCCGATACTTTTTATAAAAGTACTTTTGAGTACTTTTTAAGTACATTTTGAGTACTTTGGTAGCATAATGAAAGGGTAAGTGCAGGCATTTCTGATCATAATTTACGGAACAAAAACCCGATCAACCGCCAAGAGTTAAAAGTTGAGATCAAAGAACGGCCCGTCGCCTCAAAGATCAGCCACTATCGTGAATGTGATCACAAGCGTTGTAAAACTCCTTGAAACGGTACAGTGTTTGCTCCAGACGGGATCACACCAAGGTGTGAACTGACCGATGCGTTTCTTTTCCCCAAACATCGCACTCGCATCTGACCTCACCACCTAAACTTACATCACTCCCTGGGTGGGTAGGGCCTACAAGTTCGCTCCAGGCGGGATCACATCAAACTGTGAACTCTTCCCTGACCATTGAAAGCAGTTTTTCCCGAATTTGCGAGACAACCTGAATTTTAATTAGTGTGGTCACATCGTAATGGTGTGTAACGACAAAGGAGGTTGGGGGGGGGGGGAACTCAATCAGAGATGGAAAGCTAAAATTGTTGGACAGGTAAAGGGGAGGGGCAACTGGATAAACGTAGATAAAGATCTCAAGACTCACGATAGGCTAATGAGTGTGTATATATAATATTATTTATGGCATGCCTCATGCCACTGTGATTGGTAATCAAGGTTGACCACACTTTGCTTGCCATATGACATAAATCCACCCAGGGGTCACGTCAGTTCATGGGGCACTGTAGATTCTTCCTTGGCTTCGTTGGCTAAGATCCCATATTTTCCTTGCTTCCGAGCACTGGGATCTTAGGCGGAGACTACTGCAGTAGAGAATCTTTGGTTACACTACACTTACTAGACTCTAGGAAACTATTGTATTTTGGTTTGCCGTTGGCGCCGTGGACTACACAGTGTGACCAAAATCTGTCAGACCACTATAATCAATTGAAACTGAAACTGTGTTCTCAATGTGTATCTAACAATTTTTAGGCTGCCTAAATTTCTTTTAAACTTCTTTTTGGGTGGTTTTTGCTTAAGGCTACATTGATTCCTTGAGGATTTGTTAATGAAGAATTCAATGCACTTTTCCATTTCTATGCGGGCCATTTTCATCAATTTTATGTTTTCTTAAGAGCAACTTTGTATCTACATTTTTCAATTTGGATACTCTTTCTGTAGAACTTTCCTACCTCTAGGACTGACTTACATTTGATCACATGTCTTGCTCAAACAAGTTCTTTTCATAATATCACTTACCCACTAGTTGCGTCTGTTCGTTTGGGTTGTTTTTTTGTTCAACTTCACGGACCATTTCCACCGTTCAGTGCGTACATTATATATTCAAATGCTTTGTATACTGTTTACATTTTTAGTAATAAATAGCCTAATTTGTCAAATATACTGGATAAGTTATAAAATATGATGTTTTGCATAAGCGCTGAAGTGTTTTAGCATATTAGCAGAAAGTACTCAAAATGTACTCATAAGTACTTTTTTTAAAAAGTACTTGTACTCAAGTACATTTTATAGGAAAGTACTTTTACTGTACTTAAGTACATTTTTTAGATTGTACTTAAATTTGTACTTAAGTACTTTTTAAAAAGTACTTTAACAGCTCTGGTAAAAACAGAACTTTCTCAAAAATTGGACTCAAGTGGATAGCTTGCGACAGCGGCGATATACCTAAATGTCAGTTTGTGATTCTGGTATGTATATAGTGGTCCAAAATGCGCAACAACATTATCTTTCCTCGGCTGATGATGGGACACATCGCTAGCTTAGAACTACAAATGTGTTACTGACAATGACATTTTGGGCCGTTTTGAGTTCCTAACACTATGAAGTCGGAAACCAAAAATTTTCTATCTGCTCTACCAAAATCGTAAGATTATTCGGAGTCATTATCAAGATGAGAGAATTGTATTCGAAAAAGCTTAACATGTTGTAAAGCTCAAAATCTTTTAAGTTCAATTTCTGAAAAACTAGGAGCAGATATAACTTTGTAACTCTAGGGTGCCGGATTTTTGAAGACGCTCTGTTTTGGGGGATTATAATAATGAGAACCATAGCTCAGTTCGTAGTGTATATTTTTCAATTCTTTTGTCTCTTCCTGAAACTTAAAAAAGTGGACAATAACACGGAAACTATGAAATACGCACACTCGTGTTTCTGATTTGTGTATGATGGTTTGAAATGCGCCACCGCATTGCCATTTTAGTCTTCTGATGTTCGAATGACAATTTCATGTGTGTCCGCTACTCCCCTAAAGAGTTAATGAGAGCCGTGATGCATGTCCCCAATTTTCCTGCTCACCCAACTGTGAAACTGTGAA
>NW_004798926.1:32310-34810 GCF_000002075.1 Aplysia californica | reverse complement strand
CCTTGGGAAAGGCACTTTACGTGTATTGTTCTCACATCACCCATATATGGGAATGGCAACCCGGTCATGGACAGCGAGAGATCTTGTTAGTTCGTTAGTGGTTGAGCGCATGCACTCTGCGGGTTGCACTGTATGCTTTCCGAGAAGCTGGGAATGTCTCAAAACATTCTAGGTTTAGTTTTAGTTTAGTTTTACAGCGCTCACAACTGCTTAAGGTCATATGAGCGACAGAAGATTAGAGGTGTTACAAGAAAGTAACAAACATAAAAAAGAAGGAGGGGAGATAAGGACGATAGACGTTTGATAGGAAAGAAGAAGCAAACCTCACCAGAGCACCAGAGCACCCGCCAACCACCCACAAACATTCTAGAGACTGCTGGGGTAATTCCAGCTGTAAAGCGCAGAGAGCATGCTGCAGAGCGTGGATATGCGCTAGGCCTATAAATGCAATTACGAGTATCATAATGTCGAGTTTGCATTTTGTCGTAACAGTTCTCCGTCAGCCTGACAGTGGTCCTGTCTATCCTCCCTATTTTTGCAGAATAAGCAACGTAAGGAGAAAAATTCCGTGATGTGGGTGGTTGGTGGGTGCTGTTGCGTAGTTTAATACTCCTTTTCTTTCCATTCATCTATTTCTGTCCTTGTATCTCCTCTTTCTTTTCTTTGTATGTTACTCCCTACTAACACCTCTATACTTCTGCATTGATGATATTACCAATTTGAGTTGAAGTTTCGTAAAGCCTTTTCTAAAACTGAAAAAAATAGAAATCCACCAAGCCGGCAGCATAATACTATTTTATGAAACAAATTTTTAGAAAATCAATTTCATGTGTTTTTTACGCCTTCATCGACACCGTTTAGATCAGTGAGGAGACGGGCTTAAACCGTGCTTGTTTGGACCAACCCAGGTTATGAGGGGATACAACATCCCAGCACAAAGACCGGTGTACTAGACAAGCAAACATTTTCCCCTTCTCCCTACTATGGAATCGACCTTAAGTCTCCCACGTGTTGATTACACATATGGCCAAAGTCACAACCCAACAACGACAATTTTTACTTGCAAAACTTGTTACAACAAATTATTGTTATAGCGAACACATTTTTACACTAATAGCTCTCAAAACATGCGTTCAATAAGCATAATGTCCCGATTAGAAAAACCTGACGGACTTGCTATTAAAAGCAATATTGCCCCAGCTGTAAACATTTAAAAATCTGTAGTTACCACCCACTTGGATTTTTTATTAGTATTTATTAAGGAATGTTCTAGAATACAGCTTGCAGGTGTTTACAAAAATGTTGATCTGTTAAGACAAATTGATACAAGTCACTGAGCAAACATTGAAGAATCTATGTTCGGTAGTTGAGGAAATATTTGAAAATAATTTTTGACCGTATAAGCGTGTGCAGGAATGTCTGACGTGAAGTTCCACGATTTCCCTTGTTCTACTGCAATCACGAAGACGTGTCAAAGCAAGGGTCTGGCTGGGTTAAAAAATTACAACCAAAGATTAGTGTTCTGAACTCGCCTTTTTGCAGCAGCGGAGACCTTTAGAAGATCTACAACATATCAATAACGATGAGTTTTAGTTTTAGTATGTGTTTTACGGCACTTGCAACACAACAAGGTCATATGAGCGCCGAATATTAGAGGTGGTACAAGAGAGTAACAAGCACAAAAAAGAAGGAGGGGAAATCAAGACGATAGATGTTTGATAGGAGAAAAAAACCACACCAGAGCACCCTCCAATCACCCACAACAACAATGAGCGACAATACAGTGATTTTAAACGGCAGTAGCTGTCAATGTTGCGAGATATGATTCATTCTGAGCGCCATTGCTGTCCCTTCTCCAGACATAAAGGAGTTTTGTCGCAAGAAAAAGGAATATTGGTATCGTAGATGACGGCTATCGATTCCGAAAAGACACAGCGTCACATCGAACTACAGATCGGAAATGCTGCACAGTGGGATGTATGACAGTCTCAAGCCCGTTGAACGCTACTGTTTCTTCTTTCCTATCAAACATTACATCGTTTTTATCTCTGCTCTTTCTTTGTAGTGTTTGCTATTTTCTTGTAACACCTTTATTCTTCGGAACTTATAATAAGGCCTTATTTAGTTGCCAGTAAAACCTTTCTAAAACAGAACGTACACGTGAAACATAAAAAGTTGGTATCGATTACCCTGAAAAGAAAATAAGCATATATCTTTAACCAGGGCCGCTCGATAATCCTTTTGTTAGAAAATCCATTGTTTGGTGGACAAATTTATAGATCAAATCGCGTATTATTCCAGTGTCTTTCTTTGACGTAACATATTATTGCCATGTTGCCTGCATGTTTCAAATTTTAGACAAACAAAAAATATTGTTGTAAAAATGCAAATATGTATAAATAAAGAATTTTTTTTTCAGGGGGGCGAGATGCCCCAGGACAGGGTGTTTTTCAACGATTTTGACTGAGCAAAGTGTGCGTCTTCTTAGGGTTCACGAAAG
>NW_004798926.1:29836-31977 GCF_000002075.1 Aplysia californica | reverse complement strand
GGGGGGGGGTTCAGATCCAATGTGTACGTTGGAAATACAAATACCACAAAGCAAGATCAAACATCACCTAGAAATATATACGCCACACGGAAAGTTTAAATATGTATAATAAGAAGTTTTAGTGCACGAGTCAGTGTGCTTAGTAAATTCAAATGTACAAATTGCAAATCCAAATGTAACACAGTAGAAAGTTCAAATTCTATATCATCATCATCCGGTGCTTTGCCGGCTGGCGTGGGCGATCATGGACCTCCACTTCTCTCTGTCTTGTGTTGCAGCGATGATGTATGTCGTTCTTGCTGTTCCCCGCCATGTTGTCAACCTGTCCAGTATCTTTTCCCTCTGTCTGCCTTTGCTTCTCTTTCCATCAAACTTGCCTGTTGTTACAATATTATTCCCCAACGTTTCTTTCCGCATTTTGTGTCCAATAAAAATTGCCTGCCGCTTTCGTATATTCGTTATAAGCTGTCGTCTGCAACTTGGTTCAACCAAGACTTCTTCATTTGTTTTTCTAACTGTCAATGGGATACGGAGCATGTATCTTACGAACCACAACTCTGTCGCCTCAATTGTTCTTTCCACCTGTCTATAGATTGCCCATGCTTCGCACCCGTACAATAGGATTGGTTCGATGTAGCTTTTCAGTACTCTTTTTCTTGTTTCCAGTGAGAGATTGATCTTTGCAAGTATCGGTTTCATTTTGTGGAATGTTGCTTTTGCTTGGCAAATGCGGCTTTTAACTTGGGTTGGCATCTTCTATCTGATGATATAATGGTCTCCAAATAATTAAACATGTTGTACTTGCTTGAAGGTGGTACAATGTACCATTGATTTTGATATTGCAGGTTGGGGTTGGATTTTTCTGCTAATCACCATTGTTTCATGTTACATAGAAAAAGCAAATATCCTCCAAGCAGATTATTCAGTGTAAGGAGCATTTTTGATGTGCTCAAACTGATTTGACAGCATCCATGGGCAATATCCTTTTAAGGTGAATTGATCACCATGAAAAAACTCGAGGATGCTCCCGCGGAAAAAATTTCTGATTGGACTGAAGCAACCAGAAGTCAATATATGCAGGATGGCTATTTGGTGGTATGCATTTGTCTTCATAGATGAGGCGGGTATCCACAAATAGACAAAGAGAAAGCGAGGAAAAGCACGGCGTAGTCACTCAGTAGTGCAGAGTCGAAGATGACCAAACCACACGATGACATTGATTGCTGTCAGTGCCGAGGGTGGCCTGGTCTTTCACAACTTTCAAGAAGAGGGAAAGACAGCTTTCGTCCATCGATCCCCATAACGAATATGCTTTTTATGCAGCAAAGCTCGAGCACAAAGCTTTAAATGCCAAGTTATCGAATAGATTTGAGGTGATATATCATATCTTGCCTCCTACACATCTTTTTTGAACATCTAGAGAACACTTCTCAATTTGTAAATACGATTTGAAACAGAGGCTCTGTGAAGCAAGAGATTAAATATGTTGATTGATTGATTGATTGAGTAGGTGTTTTACGGCACTATCGACTTAATACCAAATGTTTACTCAGAATGCTCATTAGCAAAGGGTGGTAACACTATGGCAGCATCCTTTAGATCAATGCAAGCCTACAAGAACATGTATATATATTGAAGCGTTTTGTAGTGTAGTAATTAGTAAATAACAGTAAACATGGCCTTACATTTCACTAAATTAGGTCTATATACACCAGCAATTTGTTGATTTTTGTACATAACCCTTCTTTTTTTATTAATTTTGCTTTTTCATAATTTAAAAATGTATAAATTTCCTTTCACATGATTCCTTTCTTTTTGCAACTGGTTTTTTTGTGAAAAAAGACGTCTTTTACCTCTTACCTTGATACGTTTCTAACGCTTTTTGTCTTTTTGCTCCCACCGGTTCAAGAGTATAGATCTGCTATATTTGAAATTGCTATGTGGCATTTGAATTTCCTATGTGACACATTTAAGATTTCAATATTTATATTTGAATTTGCTATTGTTATATTAGAATTTTTATGACGTCATTTGTATTTTTGGATTTCTTAGGTGTAAGTTCGCTTTTCTATGTGACTTTTGAATTTGTTATGTGTGTATTCGATCTGAATTTTTTTTTACAATAATAACAATAATCATAA
>NW_004798926.1:27622-28733 GCF_000002075.1 Aplysia californica | reverse complement strand
GAGAGAGAGAGATAGAGAGTGTTATTGTATGTGTGTGTGTGAGTGTGTGTGTGTGTGTGTGTGTGTGTGTGTGTGTGTGTGTGTGTGTGTGTGTGTGTGTGTGTGTGTGTGTGTATGTCTCACTCAATCACTCAGTAACTATCTCACTCCCACCCCCTCCCTCAATCAATCACCTACTCACTCACTTCACCATTCACTAACTAACTCACTCACTCACTTGCACCCTCCCTCCCTCACCCACTTATTCACTCCCTCTCTCCATTCTTCCATCTCACGCACTCACACGCTCACTCATTCACTCCCTCCCTTATTCACTTATTCACTCACTCCCTGATTCATTCATTCATTCACTCACTCATTCATTCTGCATCATTCCAGCACTATCCCCTACACCAGCTTCCTTTCAAGCAAAAGCAAACAGAAAGAATAACAACAAGTCAAAAATCCAATAACCAAAAGACTATATCCAACATGTTTTACATACCTCCACAGAACGAAACTCCAAACCGCAGGGACATCTCTCAACTATCACCATTATCATTTAAACAATAGCCACATTCTGCTTAAAACTGAATCAAAGAGTTGATGGAACCGCAAACGATATCACCCATACACACACACAAACGCGCGTATGAACGCCTGAGCAAGTTAGAAAATAATAAATAACATAATCCGTATTGCTTCTTGTAACGTGAGTGAGGTGAAATAAGCTTACTGCAGATTTGCGTGGAAAAGGGAAAACTTCAAAGCGATGTTTGCTCCATGATTAGCATAATATTAACATTACCAACCTGATTTCTTGTATTCTAAACAGGCCCTGGGGTTTTGGGAGTAAGAGAAAGTCCTTAATATTATTATCTTTACAGCCTCGGCGGTGCACATGGTGAAAATTGACTTTTGAGTTTGAGCGAGCGAGTGGCGATTGCGAGACTGTGTGGTGATGGTTTGGGTTTGAGGGAGTGGGAGGGAGGTGGGTTATGGTAGTGAGAGGGGGAGCGTGGTGGCAGGAATGATGGGGGAGGATGTGGGGTGTGTGGAGGAGGATAGACGGATTTGGGGAAGAGAGAGGGAGGAGAAGAGGGGGGACGAAAGGGAGTGAAGGAGGAGGATA
>NW_004798926.1:16015-25320 GCF_000002075.1 Aplysia californica | reverse complement strand
GGGGCATTTTGTGTTGGAATTGCCGACAAACTCTAACTAAAACTAAAAGCTGTGACCATTCAACTTGACCACCCGGCACTCAAGAATTTTGTGCTATTCGCCAGTGTTCGAAGCGCGAGGCAGCGCAAATTGAATGACGTGTGATTCTAACAGTTAATAGATTTATGTCTTATTTTTCTAAAACCTTCGTAAGAATTACACATGATACATTATGATAATACAAGAAAGAAAAAGAGGGGAGGGGTGAGGGGGGGGATTTTTCTTATTTAATAGTTTGTTAAGATTCTGTGTGCTTTTGTTCAACGTGTCTCTCCTACGTCTTTTCACATCAATTTTTTATTACCTCATTTCAAATGCAACTATTGGTGTGGGAGGGGGATGTTCTGATGTAGATGTTTATTGCTTTGTTTCTTCCCTTGCCATTAAGATTGGAGAGAAAGAGGGAGAGAGAGAGAGGGGGGAGGGAGATCGATGATAATGTCCGGTAGACCCATAAAGAGTTTAATCCCTCATGTACACAGCCAAGAGTATTTAGCAAGCTGGCTGCTACGACCCTGCCTCACCGACGTCTGTGCTGTAGTGGTTATAACATAGACGCATTGCTTTCATGTTGCACGCAGAAGGCCCGAGTTCCATTTCCCTGAGCGCAGAACTTTAATCGAGTATATTGGTTCTTCTGCTAGGATGTTTGTATCCTTCTAAGCCTGGATGGACTCTGGCAGAGAAGATTGAAAGTCTGATTCCTAAATGGTCTAAATTGTATCGATAGGAGTAAAAACAACAACGTTTAAAACAAATGTGCCTATAACGACAACCCAAAACTGCAAGGTTTACACTATTACGCTCTTTAAGAAACGGGAACACAGAATGTACCGTCCATCGATAGCACCAAGCTAAATAGGTTTTGAGCCTTGAAAACTTCACAAAACGACCCCAGTTCAAGAACGGTGTCCGTTCCGTAGTCCAGCATGAAAGTAAGAAATAACAAAAAAACCTGTGTCATGCAACAAAGCCAAATTCAACAATATCACCCTCGACATCAGTTTCTGTATTTCAGTCTCTACAGTACGAGGCTTTTTTTCTAATTCAATTTTATTGATTTAAGTGGCAACATAATCTGATTAATTTACATATTATTATCGTCGGTCCCGCAAACAATCCACTTAAGTACGTGTGTGTACAATTTACACCACAGACACAAAAAAAACTAGTTTTTGTTGTGTTGTTCCTCTCGGGAGTCACGAAAAGCAACAACAACAAAAATAATATTAATAAATAATTTTTAAAAGCTTTGAAAACGGCATTCACCTGCTTTTTAGGGATGTTGAAAGGTGCATCTTTGACAGAGCTTTGGGAGGGTGTAAAAATCCAAATCTCCCGAAATTTCAACTTAAGACGTTAACTTGCGACAGCGACGATGATTTACTTTGAAGGTAAAACCTTTCTTTTTCCTTTCTACGAATATGATTTCAATAAACTAGCTGTTTTAGGAAGACATTTGAAAAGAGTATAGAAGAGATATTGATATTTTAAAAACATTTCACCAGCTTGAGTTGAAATTGGAAACCTTCTCCAGACTCCAATTTCAATTAACAGCTCAATGATAGCTTAACCCTTGATGGGTTGTTTTTGTTTTTTTGTTTTTTTTGTTTTACGGTGCTCGCAACTGCACAAGATCACCTGAGCGCCCTGGATACATAAGCATTTTCATTTGGGTAGGGATTTTTTTTTTTTACCACCATTACATTTATTATTATAACCATTGTTACCAATATTGTTACCATTATTATTTATTATTTTTTAAACTTTTTAAAAATATTATTATTATCATTATTATTATTATTATTATTATTATTATTATTATTATTATTATTATTATTATCTAAAGACACAAATTTGTATTATTAATATCATTATTATTTTCATTATTTCATCATAATAAAAGTGCAAGTAGAAACCTGCTGGCCAGTTTTGACCTTTCGTGGAGAAAGAGCGATTTTCTCGTTATCGTTGATCGTTTAAAAGACAAATTCGTATTTTTTCCTCTAAAACAATTCATCACCGGCTTGCTATTTATTTCTGCATAGTAAGCCTACAGCCAGCTAAGCCGCTTGTGCACACGCCTTGCGTTACAAACTCACATCATTGCCAATACCGTAGATGTACTCGCGGGAGAAAGTCGTGCATTATAGTGTCCGGTACACACCGCTATTCCAAGTCAGTAGTACTTTATGCTACCATTGTTGCCACAGATTATAAGAAACTATTTTTTTAAATTATAAAATTGTTGGCTCAGTACACTTTAACAGCTGGCCGGCGATAATATGCATTCTTAAAGCGCCCTAAATCAGCATGTCTTCAGTAAGATGGCAGCTGCACTGGTTTTCCCACACGTGAGAATCGAACCCATTCCTTTCTGGAGCAGAAAAAAGAGCCTTACAAACTTTTCTCCCTTTGAGAATCAAACACATGCCCTTCCATCGGCCGACAAAACACATGCTATTTTTAAATTTAAAGAACTTTCGAGAAAAAAATGCATTATTTGTCAGCGCACCCAATAAGGAAAAGGCGTTTTTCTGAAATTTGAATTCTAAATTATTTCTTTTAAATGTGTCATAGTTTCATTTTGATTTATTCACACAGGTAGAGTAACTGATCAGGCTATTGATCAAGCAAATAAAAAATGTGGTGCTAAATTTTTAAAGGCATTTTGTCAGCTTAGGGTAGTGCCTTTGTCGTGCAGAGCAAACAGCCGTACAGCAAAAACCATGACAACACGGTCACGCGTTCGAAAGGGTTGACACGTTCGTGTTTTGGGTTTTTTTAGTATGGGGTTTTACGGCGGTCGCAACTGCATAAGGTCATATGAGCGCGCGAAACACAAGTTGGTTGCATTCGCAACAGTTCACTGCACGGTTGATCAACTATTAGACTTTAAAATGTTAAAATATTTAAAATTCACTGTAAATATAGTTTCAATTTAAAACAACTCTTATAAATAACAATAACATTTTTTACAATATTTTTCATTTTATAATTTCCTATAAAGGCCAATGGCCTTCATAAAATCCAAAATTCTGTTGTGACCAACGACGGAAAAAATGTCTTGCAATTTCTAGCATTTTAAGTATTTCCTTTGGATCTCTCCAAAGTCTAGACATTCGGTTAAAATGTGTCTAATGGTAAAATCTATGTGTCGCATCCGACACAGAACGGCTTCTCATCTCCCTGTAGGAGGCGTCAGGGCCGTGTGTCCGATGCGCAATCGAGTTCGTGTCCGAGGATTGCGTCATCATTGTTGGACTGTGGATTGTGGGTATTGGTCGGCTTTGTTGCCCAAGCCCGGGCGGTTTCTTGACGAGACCGAGATAAGGAACGGCCAGGCTGATAAGAATGGAACTGGGGAGTTGGTCAAAATCCTGTCTTTGCTCGGGAAATGTGAATGAAAATCTTCGGCCCAAGAACTGTTATAACATGAGTCAACACTAATTGGTCCAAGAACGCCGGGTTGTGAACTAAGCACAGAAGAATTGAAGTTTATTCACAAGCGCATTACATGTTTATACGCCTGTCCGCATTCATAATAAAACAACATTAGTAGGCTAGCCTATAACTGGACTGCTTTTGCACTCAGGAGTCGTGTAACTATAGTCAAGTGCTGTCAAAAATTCGTGGCGCAACTTATCCTCAAATATCTCTTTAACGGGAGAATCAATGTCACCCATATTTGCACAGTAGTTTGTATCAATTTGTCTTAACTTAAACATATTTTTCCACAATAATTGAGGCTCGATCAAAATTGTTTTTTCCTAAATTTATACAAAATACATGTACTAGGTCTATAAATCCCCCAGCATGCGGAAAATGTGATTGTTCATGATAGCACTTCCGGCTTCTCGCACACATTTTGCATACGCATATATGGCCTACGTCATAGTGGCAAAACTTCATGCAAAAATATTTTTTATAATGAACACACTTGTTTGCGCTAAAAGTACCCTAAACATAAGTTCATTAAGTATTAAGCATGCTATTTCGATTAGAAAAAAAAGACAGACTTGCTTTTTGAAAGCGATATTTTCCGGAGTTGTAAACTTTTAAAAAATTTGTAGAAACCATCGCCTGGGGTTTTTTATTAGTATTTATTAAGGGATTTTCTAGAATGCAGTGTACAGGAGTTTGGGAAAATATTCACCTGTTAAGAGAAATTGATATAATATAAGTCAATGTGCAAAAGTTGGAAAATCTATGTTCGATAGGTAAGGAGATATTTTACAGTAAGTTGCGCCATGCATTTTTTACCGCATTATAGGCGTAAGTTGCTATACTATGAATTTAATGTGTATTGTTAACTCTTATTCCACACGAGGCGTCACATGATTAATGATCTCTTCTCAATGTAACAGCATAATTATACCCTGCCGACCCCATCGTTCGCCCCAACATTCCCTTCGCCAACTCTCTCTCTCTCTCTCTCTTTCTCTCTCTCTCTCTCTCTCTCTCTCTCTCTCTCTCTCTCTCTCTCTCTCTCCCCTCCCTCTCTTTGATTTCTTGTATTGACACTTAACAACAACGTTGGTGCAGACGTGGGCAAATTTCAAATTTTGGTTCACCCACAGCCACTGGATACCCCATAATCGTATTCAGACATTTTAATCATTCTCCTAGTAATAACTCCTTACGTCAGGAGCTTCGTTAAAGGGGGCGGGGGGGCTACACCTGAAGGCTATCTCCGTTATTAGAGGACCAAATTTTACCATATTTCACACATATAACAAGCATGGCAAAGAGTCTTAAAATCCGCAATAAAATGTGAGAAAAACGTTTCGTTTCCATGGATACGGCGGCCATATTGGATTTTTTTTACGTCTTACGTAATGAATACATGTACTGCATTTATCGTATATGGAAATTGATTGATTTTGTGCACGCATGTTAGCAAACATTAAAATTAGTCTTTTGATTTTTTCCTAAACGAATTAGAAAAATTTTTAAGATTTTTTTCCTGAGGTAGTAGTCAAGTTTGCAAAAATTCCGTAAAAATCCATTCTCCAAACACCACCAACAAAAATCTGTTCCATATATCAAAAATTCAACACATAAATTTTTAGCATAACATCTTCTGTTCATTGTGTGAAAATGTTATGAGGATTGGATGAAAAATGGTGGAGTTATTCGAAAAAGTAAGGAGAAACATCGCGTTTTGAGAAAACGGCCGATAAAGAAAAACAAAATATTGATTTATGAGGAAATCGTGGCGACAAACATGCCCAGTATGGGAAAAAATGTGGCTTTTGGGGGTTCTTAAGAGGTGAAATAGTTGTAGGAGAGGCTGATGAAGCTAAAAATGCCTACAACTCAAATTCCATAATTTTGAGCCTAATTAGGACTTTGGGGGTGTACCCCCCCCCCCCCCCCCTCCCCCTTAGGCTCGACCCACACCTGTCGACCCGACCCGACAATTTTTTTGCTGGCTGTGCGAAGCTCCTGACGTAAGGAGTTATTACTAGGAGAATGTTTAAAATGTCTGAATACGATTGTGGGGTATCGAGTGGCGGTGGGTGAACCAAAATTAGAAATTTGCTCGCATCTGCACCCACATTGTTATTAAGTGTCAATAAAAGAAATCAGAGAGAGAGAGAGAGAGAGAGAGAGAGAGAGAGAGAGAGAGAGAGAGAGAGAGAGAGAGAGAGAGAGAGAGAGAGAGAGAGAGAGAGATGGGAAGTGGTTTATCTGCACATGTGATTGTCTTATACAGATGGTCCTTAGAAGAGGCTCGAGCAAGATCAGGGACCGACACAATTCCCCCTGCGAAATGTATCGAGATTGACATTGTCACTGTCAGTGTTATTGTTATTGTCACCGTCATTGTTATTGTCACTGTCATCATCAAATTGTGCTCATTGCGCTAACACACTACACCAATATAATCGTTCTTTCTCCTGGATACTCCCTGGCGAAATAAATGTCCCTGTTCAACAAGTGCAAAAGGGAGGAAAATTACGTAAACTGGACCAAAAGCAATACAATATAAAGTAAACACGTCAAAAAGGGAGAACAAATTTGTAAACTGGTTCAAAAGAGGTAGATCTATACGATATTACACAAAATGTTCCAAAAGAGATAAACTATTTCGTATACTGGTCCAAAAAGTGACACGGTATTATATGAACTGGTCACAAAGGGAAACGATATTACGTAAACTGCTCCAAAAGGGATTAGATATCACGTACACTTGACCAAAATGGAAAGATATATTATTAAGTAAACCGGTCTAAAACGGATAAGACATTCTGTAAGCTGGTCAAAAATGGATAACATATTAGATCTATGTTAACTTCTCCTAAAGGAATAATAATAATAATAATAATAATAATAATAATAATAATAATAATAATAATAATAATAATAATAATAATAATAATAATAATAATAATAATAATAAATAATTGCATTTGTACAGCACATATCCACTCTACAGCATGGTCTCTGCGGTTTACAACCTAGTCCAAAAGGGGGTAAGGTATTACGTAAACTGGTCTAAAAGGAACACCCGCAAAAGAAGGGTAAGTGTGCGCCGTGCAAATATTCTGACTAGTATGTCGTAACATAGTTTACTGAAGGGGTATCGTACGCCAAACGTTTTCTTGTAGGTGGTTGGCGGGTGCTCTGATGTGATGTGCTTCTTCTTTCTATACCAAACTTTTGTTTTCCTTATTTCTCCTCCTTTCCTATCAAACATACACAGGGTGATAAAAAAAACAACAACAATTGTAGAACTTTTCTTCCAAATATCTCGCACAAAAGTTGTACTAGAATGTCGTAATTTGGAACAGATATAATTCATTCAAAAGTAATTTGTTTGACTTAAAATTCACAAAGAAGAAACTTATATTCGAAAACGGAAGTGGCTTTTGTAAAAGCCATCTATAATTGCAAAAAGCACCAATTTAAAAGATCTTCTAACTAAAGTTATAAAATGATTGTTTGTTTTTTTTCCTTTCCTTTTGTTTTTAAGATCTAAAGTTTCCATCCCTGTAGCCTTTAAACAATATTTCGTTTTTCTTACAGTGTTGATTTTTTTTTCCTGGAATTCCGAGAGCCTATATGGTCTATGTCCTGCTTTGGACTCGACACATTTTAACACGTCGATCGTAATGTTCAGTGATGGCCGAACACAAGGATCCACTCAACAATGAGTACTCAAAGCCGCACACACTGTACACCTTACAGTATGGAGCTGTTTCTAGAGTCAATATGGGAGGGGGGGAAGGTTGCCCAAATAAACAGGATTTGTGGAGTTGATATAACTTTAAAGGTGATGGGTTTTGCCAAGGAACCAGATGTCATAGAGGAAATGTTCACTTTTCAAGATGATCGAGGAATCATGAACACATTGCTATCCTCTGATAGTTTCGCGAACAGGGAAATGGTACAGTCTTAGATGAAGATCTGCCTTGAAAATGCGGACCGCTGATATGTAGGAAAGTCATTGCTGCAGACATCGTCTACGGACAGACTTCTCAAGTTGCTCATCTACTAATTCTGCACCCTGGTGATGTTTAAAGGGTTGCGAACGATGTGTGTTAGACCTGAAGTGATCGTTTTGTCTGGAGATTTTTAGTTCTGATTCTCTACAGGTCCTAACTGGCGGACCATTTCCACCCTTGACATCAAAGAAGGCCTTATTTAATGGTACCTAAACATTATTCCGGTACCTTGTGTGAAACTTACGAAATGAGTTGGTGGTGAGGAATTGTTCAGTACAAAAAGCTCTCTGCTCTTTACTAATCTTAACCATGATCTCAGCAGGCAAAGGAAACTTGAGAAAAACTATCTGCAAACTCCTGTTGGCCTGTTAGACTACTGTAGTTTGCAATATGGAGTATGGAGCAATCGTTGGGATTTTAGAGGTAGGCCCAAAATGGGGACGTCGCTGAAAACGGGTTGTTTTTTTTTACGCGCTAAAATAAGAGCAAAACTATTCTGTGGGTTTATCTAAAATGAAAATCAGACAAATTCCTTTTGACTTCCAAATGTTGTGTACAAATTTGAAACGCAAAACTCCTGTGTGGAGGAATTTTTAAAAATTAGCAAAATAGGTTGTACATTTTTGTTGGGTGGGGTTGTTGTTGATTTTTTTATCACCCTGTACATCGTCCGTATCTCTCCTTCTTTACTTGACATGTTACTCTCAAGTAACACCACAAAAATTCAGCACTTTTATTCAGTCTTATCAGTATCTGGTTGCAAGTACCTTAAAGCTCTTACTAAAACTGTACGGGGTTTTTTTTCTCATAATAATACGCAGCTTATAGAAGAGAAACTTTTGATTTTATAGGTCACGATCAGTCAAAACTCTTTCCAAACTTATTAGATAAACGTTCTGGACTCGCCTGCAAGATCAACAGGCCTTAACCCATCAGAACATCTGTAAGATTACCTTAACTGGAGGATAAGAAACAGACTTCACTCCGTGCAAACTCGTCCGGAACAGAACGCTGCTTTTCAAAGGGAACGACAGTTGATTCCTCGGGTTACAATAATTTCAGCCACTGAAAAGACGTTTTGTAGCAGTAAATCAAGCTGGAAGCGGCCTCTCGCCATAATAAGCAAACTTTTCAAGGGTCCGTGTGAATAAAATGATCTTCCCTGAACAAGGAAAGGCATTGACCAATTCTCTGTAAGTTGTGTTGGTAGAAAATGAATGAAGATTGTGTGCACCAAATTTCGCTCGGCTATATTAAATAGTAGGTCTAAATGAGTCATTGTACTTTGAAGGTGGGTGCGACAGAACGTTGCAACACGGTATAGATTGTACAGTGCATAGAGCTTGCTGATGATTGGGAACTATCCACAATAATTAAAGCTATTTATCATCATATCAAGATCAAACCCTGTTATTTTTGGCCAGGTTAATGTGTCTCGCCCTAGGACACACGGCAACAACCACTCAATCTAACCGGCGTGTCAACTTTGGGGTTTGGCCTTAAACCCTTTGCCTAACCCCCACTGGTTGATTAGCTTGAGGGATGAAGAATACATACATTATTATTCAATAATTGACTTTTTTCTTTCTTTTTCATAGGTATTATGTATAATGGATTGTTCTTTTCCAGATATCTATCTATCTATCTATCTATCTATCTATCTATCTATCTATCTATCTATCTGTCTGTCTTTCTGTCTATCTATCTCTCTTTCTATCTATCTATCTATCTATCTATCTATCTGTCTGTCTGTCTGTCTGTCTGTCTGTCTGTCTGTCTGTCTGTCTGTCTATCTATTTTTTTCATTCTCTCTCC
>NW_004798926.1:14031-14711 GCF_000002075.1 Aplysia californica | reverse complement strand
GACACACACACACACACACACACACACACACACACACACGGTCACACCTTCTCCCAACCCTTTGTATTACTGGCTTTCTAAAGAATCTACCCAAGGTGAAAACGAGCCAATAGAGAAACACTACAATTGTGAAGATAGCACGCTTTTACTTAAGATACACACAAGTATTTCATTATGCACCTTTGTGGATCAGGTATGTTTGCTTATTGGTTTAGCTCTCCCCCTGCCTCCCCTTCGTCTCCTCCCCTCCCCCCTCCCTTGATCCCAAAAACGCCCCTGGGCTCTCGTCTTGCTAGCTAAGGCTTGATAGGTTTCTTGCTGGATATGGCGTATTATAAGGTCAAGACGAACTGATATTTTTTGTTTTGTTTAGCAAGAGTTTTACGGCACTTGCAATACAGATAGGTCATATAAGTGCGGAAGATTAGAGGTCTTACAAGAAGAGATAAGAACGATAAATGTTTGATAGAAAAGAAAGAGCAAACCACACCAAGAGGGTAATATAAAAAGCAAATAAGGAGAAGAGATATACGATCATTAGATAGAAATAGAGCAAATCACACCAGAGAACCCACTGACCACCCACATAAACTATACAATCAAACCTGCTCTACAGACACCCGTATCAATACCATCAAAAATACACTAACCACATCATCGAACCCCGCCACTACACCCCA
>NW_004798926.1:9529-11213 GCF_000002075.1 Aplysia californica | reverse complement strand
TCTCTCTCTCTCTTTCTTTCTTTTTCACACACACACAAACGCACGTCTTTAAAGCACACACATCCAAAGCTCAAAACCGCCCGGGGCAGCTGGAAATATTGTCAGGGCGACCTGGGGCCGCATCAATTATTCCAAACAAACAAATAAAAGAAACGTTTCAAATATTCCAATTACATAAATGAAAGAAAGGTTTCGAGTATTTCAACTTTAAAAAGTACATCTGATCTATTACTCTTCTCAATCTTTAAATTTTGCGCCTCTTATAATGACAGGGTCCTTACTCCAATTTTTACGAGAACACAATCCACATTACTTACACGCTCCACATTACTCACACATATTCCCTGTACACTTTGTCAAAGGCTCGAGATAATCTCACCTGTATTTTTCTTTTTCATTTTGAATACTGTGGTTCTTTTACAAGCAAGGAGTAAAAACATTAATTCACCAGTAAGAATATAATTCTTGGAAGTTATCCAAATTTTCTCCATTAAAACTATGCATCATGGAGTTAGAAACATGTCATTTTAAGGCGCGAATAGTACTGCGGTCAGTTTTAAAAGTACAGTGTAAAAAAATGCCGTTTTTAACAATTTTACAAGAGAACCAAAAAAAATAATTTTAATGTTGGTACCTGGGGAATAAACTATTTGTTAACATCCCAAGTCATATTTTTAAGAATGCAATTTGTTAAATCTCTTCCTTCCGATCTTTAAAACAGACGTTGTTGTCTTGGTAACAACATTCATTCGCAAAAAGTCTTCATAAGTCTAAATTTTGAGAACTTTCGACGTTTGCACCCTCCCTAAGCTCCATCAAAGATACACCTTTTTACAACATCACCAAAATGCAGTTTAATGCTATGGTCAAGGGTTACAATTGGCTTGCTTTTCAAGATTCCAGATTGGAACAACGCAACAAAAGTTAGGATTTATTTTGTCTCTGGTGTAAATAGTACCCAAAAGAGTTAAGTGGATCGCTAGCGACATTGACAATAATAATATTATTCTCAACTACAAGCTTATACCTTACGTCTGACAATTCTTTCCCCTGCAGACCAAAGAACGCTCAGAACCATAGTGTACTAGACTCTAGTACGCTATGCTCAGAACACATTCTCGTTTGTTGTTCTCTTTACCAATAGATCTATGACTACCCTCTTGCCTGCCAGTCCCCCAGTCTGTCTCTAAGTCCATAAACCTCTCATTCATTGTTACTGCAACTGCGATATGCTGCTGACCACTTTCACTTAGTCTTTGTCAATGAATCAATGAAACACACAGGGGTGACGGTGGGGGCGGGGGGGTGCAGAATGGACGTTGACTAATGGTCCACAACCCGTTTTATAACAGAAACAAAAAAAAGAAATACCTGTTACTTGTACGGTAACACATAATGTGGGGCGGGCTATCAAAATGTCTCGCAATCTATGAATGGAGAAGTCAGCCGATAACAGAAATGTCAACTTTGTAGATTTTCAACTGATGTCATTTTCTTCAAGTTAATCATGTTTTTTTTTAAATCGTTCCATGGAGTAAAGTGTACAAACACTGCCTTTAAATGCGATATATCTCAAGGGCCAAAATCCGATAATCAACTCATTTTGTCCGCACGGGGCTAACAGATCTTCAGAAGAAGAACCCCGTTCTAGCAAGTGTTTATATATGTATGTATATTATATATA
>NW_004798926.1:4924-6990 GCF_000002075.1 Aplysia californica | reverse complement strand
TATTATTGCAGTTGTTGTTGCTGTTGCTGTTGCCGTTGCTACTGTTGTTGTTGTTGTTGTTGTTGTTGTTGTTGTTGTTGTTGTTGTTGTTGCTGTTGTTGTTGTTGTTGTTGTTTAGAAAGGGGTCAGAGTGGGGGTTGTTTTCATGCTTCTTTGCTCCATACATAATTTATACAATTTTTTTACCACAGCATATGAGAAAGACATTTGATAAAGAATTATGTCCCTTGTAGACTTGTCGCATGACTCACTCCACTGAGTTTTAGGGTTTACTGGATTGGGAGGATGGGGGAGAGGTGGGAGAAGATGGGAGATGAGGAGGAGGTGGAGAGGAGAGGGAGAGGAGAGTGATAAATTGTGGGAAGGGGGAATGGAGGGAGAGGGGGAGTCAGGGAGAACTAAACGGCAACTGTGGCGACTGACGCACGTTGTGTCTTAAAGCCGGTGCACACTACTAATCGAAATCAGTCAAATTTATTTGAATTGATTCGGGGCTAGAGAGAAGTTCCTCCATGGATGGGTAAAACTCTCAAACACCATATTTGCACAATTTGTTTAAATCCTCCAAATTCATCCATGGTTGTGTGGCAGGTTGGTAGGTGCTCCAGTATAGTTTCCTCCTTCTTTCTTTTTAAACTTCCTTAATCCTTTCTCTTTCCCCTATCTTTACTTAGTATGTTACTCTCTAATATTACCTTTAATCTACGACCTTGTTGAGCTGCAAGTGCCGAGAGACTTGCTTATAAATCAAAAAATCAAATTGTGCCAAAATGGCAGCCTTTGCGACTCCACGAAGGAAAGATCCGTGCAGGCCCTGATTGTATGCACTTTAATTAGCATTCTAAACTTCACACATGTTATAGTATAAGAGCGTTTAACTCCAAAAGTAAACAACTCAGAGATTTTTACATACCTTACGTAAGCTCGTTGTCGTTCGTGAACTGTGTATTTTATAAAGGTGAACTGGTCTATCGTTTTGTCAAACAATGTCGTTCACATGGTTTTAACATTTTGTTTTTAAAAAAGAAAAAGAAAGAAAGAAAGAAAGAAAGAAAGAAAGAAAGAAAAAGATAAAATGAATCTGTGTGGTTAATTTTGAAAACAAAAATTGCACATGTGAAATTTAACTTCTTTCAAAGTGTTTGCCACGTGAAAAAGTAGCTTCTCTTTATTGATTCACTGCACAACGGCTGGATGAATCAGAGAGATACCGAATAAAATGAATAAAAACGCTTCAGGTGGGCAGTCTGATTTTTATCAAATGCGAGAAGATTCAACGTGAGCAGACACACTGTGTGTGCGATACAAGGTCGCTTGGCAATGAAATGCTCCCAAATAGACAGACCCAAGCGAACAGAATGTAGAAAGATGAAATTGAGGGAAGACGCATTTATTCGAATCAATTTCAAACGACAACAGACAGAGATGAGTCGAGCAAAGTAAGAAATGGCAAAGACATTGGAAGGACTTTTTGAATTCGCCCTGGTGGCCGCGAGGGCTATTCTTATCTTTACCTGAAACTTTCAAAGACACTCAACAACATGCATAATATGAAATTTGCTAAGATGTGTCTCTGATTTGTTCAGTTACGAAGACCATGAGGTCAGAAACCAAATATTCTATCTGCTCTATCAAAGTCGTAAATTGTTTTTGGAGTCGTTATCAAGATATTCAAAGAATTGCATTCGAAAAAGCTTGATATGTTGTGAAACTCAAAATTTTTTACGTCAAATTTATCGAAACTAAGTACTGAGCAGGTAAAAATGTGTAATTCTAAGGTAGCGAAAATGTGTACGGTTCGTCTTTAAAGTATTAAAGCAACTTTGCCTTTGTGTTTTAAATAGTCAGTGTGCACCGGGTGTAAGGTGCCTGGGAAGGAATCGATCCCGTAGGAAGCCGTCGGCCAGCCAGTGAGCGACTGACGTGTCCCCAAGGACTGGGCTCTAGCCCGTTAATGTATCCAAGGGACTCTGCCTTCTTGTGTTGTGTGGTGTGGTGGAAGTGTAAACACCTTTGTTTAGGCACTGGACCGGAGCGGATGGAGCTGGGAGGGGGACAGTTGGGGG
>NW_004798926.1:1668-4070 GCF_000002075.1 Aplysia californica | reverse complement strand
ATGATGATGATGATGATGATGATGATGATGATGATGATGATGATGATGATGATGATGATGATGATGATGATGATGATGATGATGATGATGATGATGAAGATGATTTATTTTACAGAGAGTCAAAAAGCTGAATGCTGTTACCAAGAAAACAACATTAGCTTTAAAGATGAAATGGGAGTTAATATCAAAATTGTATTCTTAAAGATATTGACTTGGGATGTTTGCAAAGAGTTTGTTTTCCTTTGTAACGACATGAATTTGTTTGCTTCTGTTTCGTTTGTTGTTGTGTTTTTTTTTGTTGGGGTTTTTTTTTTTGGTAGTTTTTTTGTAAGGAAGGGGAGGGGGTTGTGTGGATCTCGTGTAAAAAAACAAAAAAAACATGCCCATACTGTACTTTTATAAATATCAGCAGACTTCCAACTACACTACAAGACATGTGTCTTTATCCACGTAAATCTTGATTAGTTTCCGTTCAGGGAACATTCCACTATCAATCTTTAAAGCACATGTATTGTCTCACGACGTAGTGGAATCAGGCGCTCGTTATATTGGGGAATGTGGAGGTGTCGATGTCTATCTCTTAATGAAAAAATACCTATTTAGATTTTCTAGCTTGAATAAAAGTCGAGATGCTTGCGGTTGAAGGGGGTGGGAGTCATCTGGTTTCAGTGGTAAAATTAACAAGAAAATGGCGCCAAAGTGAGGAGACAGCCAAAGCTTGAGAGTCCTTGGGAACTGAAAATTTAATTTTTTTGTCTTTAATCAACGTTTATCAGAAAAATCAACATAGAAATGTGTTTTTAAATAGAGCAATAAAACGAAATACCAATTTAAAAATGCCAAACCGTCGGAAACATGTCGATATCTTCGTTTTCATTATTTTGACGAGCGCCTAATTTAAAAACGATGCCTCACATCTGATATGTCTGAATTTGCTATTCTAGTTTCTAATCTAAAAATGCTCCAAATTATTTTCACTTTTCAGTCGTTTCTCCTTTTGATTCCAATCGATCCAAATTTTGCATTAATCAGCCCGCGCGCTATGGATCTCGTTCCTCCTCACAAATAAAAACAAAGGGAGAACAAAAAATAACAAAAAAAGGTTAAAAGCGTAGATGTGTCCTACGGCCAGTGTTTGAACGAAGATTACAAACAATTAATAAGCAAAAAAGTCTTTTACATTAAACGTTTCGCTTCACAATTCTTCACAATAAAGCGAACAATGCAATCAGGGGTGAAAATCGTTCAATTTGCCTAGTGCACACTGTCAATAAAGTTCAGTCGAATTGAGTCGGGGCCCCAAGACAGATTTCCCTCCAAAGAGAGACAGAAGATACCATTTTGGCACAATTTGATCAAATCTTCCAAAATCAAACACGGTTGCTTTTGGAAGAATTTGATCAAATTGTGACAGAATTGCTGTTTTTGTCTATCATTGAAGGAAATCCTGGCCAGTCTCGAAAATATCGGACAGACAGAAGGACAGAAACAGCAAACGGACTACGATGGAGAGATCTAAAAGAACAACTGACATCCTCCAACGCACGTCGAAAACACTACACGTGTATTTAGTTTGTGAGTCTATCTTGCAAACAAACAAAAAAAAAGTTCATTAACAAAATAAAAGCCGTTTATCACACAGGCAAACGCGAGATATAAATCGAAACTGCGTATGTGGTAGTGTGTGAACGCGCTTAGCTGGCTGCTCCACATTGCTCCAGTGTTTTTCCATCCTTTCCTGGATTTTACTTTGACTATTTGTGAACAATTTATATCTTCTTATACGTGAAGGGGTTACGCATGCAGTGGTGCTAAAATAATCATGAAACACCCATCGCCCGTTGATTCATTAGCAAAAACAACAGTGATGACTTTAGGACTTTTCAAATTCTTTTTGAAATGTGGTCACCTATTTCAGCTATTGGTGGCCCGAAACGTAACCAGAGGGGTGTATACACGCCAAGAGCTCATCCACAGATGCAACAAAGTTCAGAGCCCCCAGAATAAAATTGCGATCTTTTGGTGAGAAAAGTGTCTCCTTTTTTCCCCAAAAATCTGCAGAGAACATCAGTCCTTGCCTCAGGATCTCAGAGAAAAAACAAATGTTGATATGTTAAAGCGATTGCTCAAGACTCATTTGTTTAATTGTTAGTTATAGTGTGTTAGTAAGTGCTCATTTTTTAATATACACGTATAATTCTTTTTGAAACAGCTGTCCTTTCGTGTACATATTTAAATGTATTTTTTGTGAAAGTTCTTCTTTGTGTGTTTAAACTGGTTTTTCTTGTTTCTGTGAAATATTTATTCTTGTGTGAATGATTATGTGATTTGTGTAAAGCGCTCAGAGCTTATACTAGTATGGGATAGAGCGCTAAATAAATGCAATCTATTATTATTATCAT
>NW_004798926.1:0-1299 GCF_000002075.1 Aplysia californica | reverse complement strand
TATATATATTATAACACCACGGTGAAAAGCCAAGAGCTTCATAAGCCGTTATGAGCAGGAGCTAATCTGTTATTGCTCCTCCCACCTCCAACCCCTCCCCACCCCACTCCACTCCCCTTCCCTCTCCTCTTCCACTCACACTTCCCCCACTATCTCGCCTCTCATTCAATCGCATTCTCTCCTTCTCCTCTTACCCCCACCCCCTTTCCTACCACCCCACCCTCTTCTCCTCCAATACTCCTTTCCTCCTTCCACCCTCTATCCTTCTCCTCCTACTCCATCATTTTTCATCCTTCACTCTCTTCCCTCCCTCTCCCCTCCGACTCCATTCTCTTCCTCCCCTTCCACCCTATCAACCTCTTCTACCACCCCCTTTTCCTCTCCTCCTACCGTGCCTCCTTTTCAACCACCTACCCCTGTCCTCCCATTCCCTCCCCTCTCTTCCCCTCTAACGCCCCTGTCCTCCCAACCCTCCCCCTTTTCTCCCACATTCCTCTTTTCCTCTCCTCCCACTGCTTCCCCCCATCCCCCTCTCCTCCACTCTTTTCCTTCCCCCTCCTCCCAAGAGCATGTGTGCATTGTGTCTGCTTCTAAGACAACTCGCACATGTAAAGAGAGGTCGGACACCGTGGTGAAATCAGGCGCTCGTCAAGCCAAAAAAATCGAAGGTACCAGCAGGTTACCGATGACTTGGCAATTTTAATCGACATTTTGTTTTTCTTGTATTTATTGGCTCAACACATTTTATGTATATTAAGTAAAAACACGTTTCTAAGGGGATTTTGTTGAAACCCGTTGATTAAAGGCATAAAGAAATGTAAATTTACAATTTCCAAGGACTCTCAAGATATGGAAGTCACCAAAATTTGGCGGCCATTTCTCGCTAATTTTACCTTTGAAACCAGGCGACCCCCACCTCCTTCAAAATTACAAATATCTCGACTTCTATTCAAAATAGATTGGTGGTACTAGCTTATCGAAAGATAGACAAATAAATATAAGCTGTAAATTAATCATAACAGGAACTTCATTTGCCTCAAAATTTACGAGCGCCCGATTCCATCACGTCGTGACAAAGATTTCTTGTCCTGATCAGACAAGACAACAACAGGGACTTCGCAACTTGTCGGCAGGGTTGTTGTCTTTGTTGTGTTCGGGTGTGTCTGTGTGTGTGTGTGTGTGTGTGTGTGCGTCTGCGCTTGTGTGTGTTTCAAATGTGTGTGTGTGTGTGTGTGCATGTATTTATGTGTGTGTGTATTTGTGCATGTATATGTGTGGGGGTTTGGTGTGAGTGTGTGT
>NW_004798925.1:54489-55695 GCF_000002075.1 Aplysia californica | reverse complement strand
TGTTTTTGTTTGTGTTTTTGGGGGGGGGTTGTATTTGTTTTTGTTATTGAGGGGAAGGGTCCAATTTTTTTCTTTCGAAGTGTCCGGTAGATGGGGACATGCTGCGCAGAGATATGAAATCGAAAGTGGACAGTACAAAGCTGTCAGGTTTTTGGGATGGGCGAGAAGATAGGGGGCCATTTTGGCATGGTCAGAAACAGCAAAGAGCCGCACTTTTTAGAAATTAACGTGAAGTACTTGTTTTTCTTTGATTAAGAACATCCATTGTATAAAGTGCTTCGTTATGATGCTTAAACAAATCCTAACAAACAAATATGTTAAGATATAAACACATTTTAAATATATTTTGTATTACCGATACTAGTCTCCGCTGAAGAATTATTGGCAAATTTGAACAATTATATGAAAATTTATTGATTTTTAAAACTTTTTTATGGCAGTGTCTCAGATTTGGAGCGGACTGCACAGTTTTGTGCGCGACATATCGGACTGACCGTCTAGCTGCTGTCGTGGAGAACAAGGAAAAAGAAGAAGAAACATTTTATAACTTTTAAAAGAAATGGCCGAGTGCTTGTGTGGGTCTCGCAAAATCTAGGATGGAGTGGTCATCCCACCTCTCGCTAGACAGCCGTATCGGACAACACAAAGACATTCCATCAGTGACTACGGACTTTTCTCTTTCAGTCATCGTGTTTTCCCTCACTTACACCACCGAGTGAGAACAAACACGCTCACTAAAGGGGAATTTTAGGGGACTGGTTTGATCCTCCGAACAAGGATCTTATAGCTTGTTCACGTCTTTTGCCTGTCCGTGTTTAAAAACTGTTTTGCCTTTATTAACCCTTTCCGTACGTCGTGTTTTACTAGCGTATCCCTACGGCGTGAGGAACTCTCTGCCACCACTTTCCAAAGAGGAACTTTACTCGTTGAGTAGCAGACTGTCAAAATGGTTTTTTGAGAAATACTGAAAGTTTCAAAGAGATCTTCGTACTAAAAGTATTCTAAAATGTGAAGAATACAACCCCGGGGGGACAAAATGACCCCAGGGCGTGCGAATAGGGTTAAAAACACTTTGCGCATTTATTAAGTTACCAATCCACACCAAAGTTCGCACGTCATTTCTACAGGCAAGTTTTAATGACTAAACAAACATACTTTTGAGAGAGAGAGAGAGAGAGAGAGGGGGGGGGGGGAGAGATATCGTAA
>NW_004798925.1:49199-50619 GCF_000002075.1 Aplysia californica | reverse complement strand
CTTGAAACTCTTTCTCTCTTTGACTATTGATGTTTTTAAACAATACTGATTATAGAAGATCGATCCCTCCTCTATTGATGTATGGATGTTCATTATACTTCAACATCCGCTCTGTAAACTCTTCCTCTTTATTTCTTTTGTCTCTTCTTCTCTTTGTTTCTTTTGAACCCTCTCCGTACGCCCTGGGGTCATTCTCTACCCCCGAGGTTGTATCTTTCACATTTTGGAATACTTCTAGTATAGAATACTTGTAGCTCGAAGATCTCTTTGATACTTTCAGTATTTCTCAAAAAATCATTTTAACAGACTGCTATGCAAAGCGTACGGATCGGATTAACGAGTAAATTTCCTCTTTGGAAAATGGTGGCTCAGAGTTCCCCACGTCGTATGGATACGATAGTAAAACACGACGTACGGAAAGGGTTAATCAGAATTTCACTCCCTTTTCGAATAGTTGATTATGATGGTCAAAAGAAATTGAAGAGTTTCTAGTTGTTGTTGTTGCTGTTTTTTTGCTTCTACTAGTTCTTTTTAAGGTTTGTATGTTTGGATGTGGGTGGTTGGCGGGTACTCTGGTGTGGTTTGCTCTTTGCTTATCAATCGTCTGTCGTTCTCATCTCTCTCCTCCTCAATCGTCTGTCGTTCTCATCTCTCTCCTCCTCAATCGTCTGTCGTTCTCATCTCTCTCCTCCTCCTTTTTTGTGTTCGTTGCTCTTTTGTATCACCTCTAATCTTCGGCGCTTGTATGAACTAATTGTGTCGCAGTGCCGTAAAACTCTTACTGAACAGAAAAAACAACAACTGAAGTCAAGGCTGAATGGATTATTGCAGGCTAGGGATTGTAGTTTGATTCCGAAGTGACAGAGATTTTTTTGTGTAGATGATTGGTGGGTGCTCTGGTGTGGTTTGCTCCTTCTTTCTTATCAAACACCTGTCGTTCTCATCTCTCCTCCTTTTGTGTGTATGTTACTCTCTTGTAATACCTCTAATCTTTGGTGTTTATATGATCTTATTGTGTTGCAAGTGCCGTAAAGTACTTACTAAAACTGAAAGATTTTTTTTTCAATTGTCGGGTATCTCCGTCCGTGTTATGAGATATTGCATCTCACTCCCCACATTTAATGGTTGGTCCTGACAGACAGAGGCGGGAACACCCCCCCCCCCCCCCCCGCCTCTTGGACGTTCTAAACTGTGTTGATGCGAGCGTAAATCATTGGGAACAGTGACTAAACCAGGCAGTCAATGTCTGTCCGTCCATTCTTTCATCCATCCAGCCTCATGAGGCCGACAGTCCAGTAGATAGGAAGTATAGACAACCTGCTGCCGTCGTTTTTAAAAGTACAGTTAGTATTTATTAGGTTATTATAATTTTACAGTAGAGCCGCTGAGAGAGGGACACACACACACACACACACACACA
>NW_004798925.1:45730-47468 GCF_000002075.1 Aplysia californica | reverse complement strand
CTCCCTTATCCCCCACTCCCCTCTTCCCTCCCTCATCCCCCTTTCCCCTCTTCCCTCCCTTATCCCCCATCCCCTCCCTTATCCCCCACTCCTCTCTTCCCTCCCTCCTCCCCCAATCCCCTCTTCCCTCCCTCCGAGATTTGTTGGCATGTCCTACTTCTGTTTTTCCCCCTCTGTTAGGGCCATTATTGTGTCGATGTGTTTCTCTTTACTTCCTGACTTTCCCTCTATTCTTTCTGTCCATCGGTCTGCTTTGTCTCGGCACAAAATGGCCATTATTGTGTCGATATACATCTCTTTGCTTCTTTACTTTCCTTCTGTCGTTTCTGTAGGTCTGTTTGTCTTACTTTTTTCCAGCACTAAAAATTACCTTAATTGTGCCGACGTGCTTCTCTTTACTCAAACCGCCTCCCTCCGCGGTCAGTCTTACACAAAGCTTAAAAGTGTCTTTCTTTCATAAGTGATGATGATGATGATGATGATGATGATGATGATGATGATGATGATGGTGATGGTGATGGTGATGAGGATGATGATGATGATGGTGATGATGATTCATCGTTGTCCCCAGCCGAAAAAGAAAGAAATAAAAGTACCCCCCCCTTTTTTTTTGTTTTTAAAGAAATAAAACCAAAAATGGAGATCCCGGGACACAACAAAGGTTATGACCGGGGAATTCCCCCCCCCCTGTCCACCTTACCATAGATACTCAACCAGCGTAGAAGGCAAGGCGCTGACTTTGTGCGACTGTCTGTAGATTAGGCCAGGCTTCATGAACCCCGGTCAGTTTAAACCTTTTTAAAGCTGACCTGTCGTGCCAGACGCCGCCCTGATGGGACTAGGCCGGGGCGCAAGATGACCACATGTGTCATAATAATATGTGTCACGACACGGTGGAATCAGGCCCTCGTCAATTTTTGGACATGTGGGTAGACTTATTGGTATACTTTTAAAGCTTGTTGGTGGTTGGTGGGTGCTCTGGTGTGGTTTGCTCCTTTTTTCCTATCAAGCATCTATTGTCCTTATCTTTCCTCCTTCTTTTTTGTGTGTTACTCTCTTGAAACTCATAATCTATTCTTCGGCACTTATATGACCTTATTGTGTTGCAAGTGCCGTAAAACTCTTACTAAAACTAAAGCTTGTTCATTTAAATTTGTCTTGCTTTGGATGAAAAAAAAATCATCTATCATGAATAGAAGTCCAGACATTTGCGATTGAAGGAGGTGGGGGTCACCTGGTTCAGAGGTTAAATGAGCGAGAAAATGGCCGCCAAAGATGGGCAATTTCCAAAGTTTGAGAGTCCGTAAAAACTGCAGATTTCTGTGCCTTTGACCAATGTTTTTTGGTATCATCAACGGAGAAGTGTGTTTTTAAATGGACCTTTAAGGTGTTGAGTCAAAAAACAAAAATTCGATAAAAACTGCCCAAACCGATAGAAAAATGTCAGTTCCTTTGATTTCCTTTTATTTGACGAGCGCCTGATTTCACCACGCTGCCTCACATAATAATATAACATTGTGTCCAGCTTTAGCCCTGCGCTAATCCTAACCGAACCAATCCGCCCGGCCGGTCCTGTGATAGCAAGGACTGTCGAGCCAAAGATTCTCTACTACTGCACGATCTTTGGACAAGCCTTTTCGGCGTTGCCACGTCAGTGTGGGAGAGGGTTTGTGTCCTTTTTCCTGAGTGAGTGAGTGAGTGAGTGAGTGAGTGAGTGAGTGAGTGAGTGAGTGAGTGA
>NW_004798925.1:39942-43004 GCF_000002075.1 Aplysia californica | reverse complement strand
TAACTCTATCTGTATGTCGTGTTTTACGATCGTATCCATACGACGTGGGGAACTCTGTGCCACCACTTAACTCTATCTGTATGTCGTGTTTTACGATCGTATCCATACGACGTGGGGAACTCTGTGCCACCACTTAACTCTATCTGTATGTCGTGTTTTACGATCGTATCCATACGACGTGAGGAACTCTGTGCCACCACTTAACCCTATCTGTACACCGTGTTTTACTATCGTATCCATACGACGTGGGGAAGGAACTCTGTGCCACCACTTAAACCCTATCCGTACATCGTGTTTTACAATCGTATCCATACGATGTGGGGAACTCTGTGCCACCACTTAACCCTATCCGTATGTCGTGTTTTACTATCGTACCCCATACGACGTGGGGAACTCTGTGTCACCACTTTGCGACCTCAGTGCTTTCTTGTCCTTTCTCCAGGTTTAATAACAGTGAAAACAGTTCATAACAAAGAGTGGGCTTTAGAAAAAGTCACAGTTTCAATGTTTAAAAAAAATGGAGATAGGACAATAAAGCACTGAGGTCGCGACTTTCCAAAGCGGAAATTCACCCGTTAATCCGATCCGTACGCTTTGCATAGCAGTCTGTTAAAATGATTTTTTGAGAAATACTGAAAGTTTCAAAGAGATCTTCGTACTAGAAGTATGCTAAAAATGTTAAGAATACAACCCCTGGGGGTACAAAATGACCCCAGGGCGTATGGATAGGGTTTAGATAAGAGATAAGATAAGATAATACTTTGTTATCCCAGAGGGAAATTTTCCTTGGCTGTATAGGACCGTAGAAACACATGCAGGTATGCATAAAAAATTAAAATATATATTACTGTCATAAACATTCAATATGAAAAGAAAAGTAAAGCTGACAGAATATACATATCACATCAGATGCATCTTTTAAACTCCAGAATTTAATCACCAAACCTATGTATTATTATTATGTCGAGCCTCATCGGGTTGTGTGTCTTGTGTGCTCATATTATGAGAGCTTTTGTTGTTGTTGTTGTTGTTGTTGTTGTTGTTGTTGTTGTTGTTGTTGTTGTTGTCGATGATGTTGTTGTTGCGGTTGTTGTGCTCATATGAGAGCTTTTGCTGTTGTTGTTGTTGTTGTTGTTGTTGTTGTTTTTTGTTGTTGTTGTTTTCGTTGTAGATGTTGTTGTTGTTGTTGTTGTTTTGGTGGTTGTTGTTGTTTTGGTGGTTGTTGTTGTTTTGGTGGTTGTTGTTGTTGTTGTTTCAAGGCCCTTCGTCCACTTGGTTACGTCCTATCGGAGTTGGCCTTACATTCGGAGGTCCTGCCTCTGTAATAACCGTGAAGTGCTGAAAGGGAAGTTACTACCATAGCACTGCTATATATATATACCAACACATTCATGAACGTACGAATCAGCAAATTACTACGATAAAACCGTCAACAATTGGACAAGAAGCAATTACCTTGATTGCTTGCTACTACTGCCCTCACTCCCTCTTCTCCGTCTACCTCCGTCCATCCCTCCCTCCCTCCATCTCTCCCCGAGTTATGCCCAGTGTGTTTGTGTGTGTGTGTGTGTGTGTGTGTGTGTGTGTGTGTGTGTGTGTGTGTGTGTGTGTGTATGCATGTGTACTGTTTTCTGCCCCCGTTTTTCGAAAACGTTAAAATGACCACCACCACCACCACCACCGTACAAAGACGACGCCCTGCCCCATGCAACGAAATGCAAAACGTGCTCTCGGGGACTGGCCAGGGCCCTCGTCCATCACTCGGCCTCTCGTGACCAGCCATTTTTCATACACACACACACACACACACACACACACACACACACACACACACACACACTGGGCATAACTCGGCCGTGCGGGAGACTACTGTGCACGGCGGCCCTTAAAAACTACGGCTGGGCAATGAGTCGCTTAAGCACAATCCGGATAATAATGTCAGTGCACCTCTTTGGCAAATAAGTTATGAACTGCTTCAGCAAATGGGTTAGAACCACTTTGACAAATAAATGTGTTAGAACCATTTCAGCAAATGAGTGCACCTACTTCGGCAAACGGGTAAGGAAAGAGCGTGAATAGTTTAGATAATGTTTCTTTGAGAATCACCCGGTTATCCGGATGGTTTATCCGGATTTTGCCCATCTCAAGTAAAAACAATGGGCGGGTTAGGTTGAGCTGCTGCTACAGTGGGATTGTGTGAATTTCTCGGTACGTTTGAGGACAGGCTTTGTTTGATTGTGGTATAGTTATTATTTTTATTTTATGAAGTTGGGTGCGCTGTGAATGTAATAATAAGTCTTTTTTGAGTTGCTGGGTTTACTTTTTTAGGTAAGTGTTTTACGGCACTCGCAACTGCATAAGGTCATATGGACGCGCGGGACACTTTCAACATTTTCAGTTGGTTGGAAATTTTGAATTTTGCCCGGGTGGCGGCCGAAGCCACTAAGGCATCTTTAACGTGCGCAACTTGCACACGGCGCATCCGGAGATTTTTCGCCCTTGTCTGAGAAGGCTAAGTGTAGATCTTTCCTTCCAGAAGGTCAGGGGTGTGGCGGAAAGACGGCAGAAGGAAGGAGCCAAGGAGTAGAAAGGCTGCAGAAAGAGTCAGAAGCTCAGAGGAGGGGGCAAGGGTGGTTAGGGGGCGAGGGCAGAAAGTGGAGACGAAAGCAGACAACAGAACATTGCTTGGGAACAAGAAAGGATGCGAAAGGAGACAATTTTAGAGAAGAAAATTTTTCCGGGACCTTTTGAATGAGAGTCGGAACACCTTAAGCCTTAACCTCTATAGGCCACCAGATCCCACTGTTATTTATTGTATGAAGTTGGGTGCGTTGGGAATGTACTCATGAGTCTTGTTTGTCACATGGTATTGGGTGCTTTCGATGAGATATTATGATATGATGCGATACGATGAGATAAGATAAGATCAGATAAGATATAAAAGATTTGATAGGATGAGATGAGATGGGGTATGATATGATACCAGGGAGCTGTTGTTGTTTTAAATTTCATTTTTCTTTAGTTTTGTTTTGGGGTTTGTTTTTTTGTGGGGAGGTGGGGGG
>NW_004798925.1:37326-38390 GCF_000002075.1 Aplysia californica | reverse complement strand
CTCTCTCTCTCTCTCTCTCTGTGACTGTTGTTTCAAAGACGATGCACTGGTTGCCCTGACACACTGACAGTCGACAAGCTTTTGTTCCCGCTCTGTTGTAGGGCTGGCCAATGAGTCGCTTTAGTAAAATTCGGATAATAATATGTTAGTATTGTTAGTGCACCTCTTTGGCAATTAAATGCGTTAAGAACCGCTTCGGCAAATGGGTTAGAATCATTTCAACAAATGGGTGCACCCACTTAGGCAAACTGGTTAGGAAAGGAAGTTAAGTTAAGGGTCTGAATTCGGATAATGTTTCATTGAGAATTATCCGGTTATCTGGATAGAGGATTTGCCCACCACTACTCTGTTGTCTGTTCTGTCCTGCGGTCTTCCCCTGGTCGTGGAGTTCCCGCCAAAAGCCTAGATCACCACACCACGTACTAACTTGGCCTGGCTGGTCAACATAAACAACGCCAGTGGGTTGTTGGCGGGTGCTCTGGTGTGGTTTGGTCCTTCTTTCCTGTCAAACATCTGTCCTCCTGTTGTACCTGTGCATGATAGAAATGGTTGTGGGTGGTTGGAGGGTGCTCTTGCGTGGCTTCTTCTTTAAACATCTGCGATCTTTATCTCCCCTTCTTCTATTTTTGTTTTGTTTTGTGTTTGTCACTCTCTTGTAACACCTCCAATCTTCGACGCACATATGACGTCATTGTGTTGCAAGTGCATTACAATTCTTAAGTAAACTAAAAATCTTTAGTAACACCTCTAATCGTCGGCAGTTATCTGACCTACTTGTGAGTGAGCGATTGAGCGAGTGAGTGAGTGAGTGAGTGAGTGAGTGAGTGAGTGAGTGAGTGAATGAGTGAGCAATTGAGCTAGTGTGTGGGTGAGAGAGTGAATGTGTAAGTGAGTGAGTGAGTGAGTGAGTGAGTGAGTGAGTGAGTGAGTGAGTGAGTGAGTGAATGAGTGAGTGAGCAATTGAGCTAGTGTGTGAGAGAGAGTGAATGTGTGAGTGAGCGATTGAGCTAGTGAGTGAGTGAGTGAGTGAGTGAGTGAGTGAGTGAGTGAGTGAGTGAGTGAGT
>NW_004798925.1:35827-37226 GCF_000002075.1 Aplysia californica | reverse complement strand
ACGCACATATGACGTCATTGTGTTGCAAGTGCATTACAATTCTTAAGTAAACTAAAAATCTTTAGTAACACCTCTAATCGTCGGCAGTTATCTGACCTACTTGTGAGTGAGCGATTGAGCGAGTGAGTGAGTGAGTGAGTGAGTGAGTGAGTGAGTGAGTGAGTGAAAGAGTGAGTGGGTGAGTGGGTGAGTGAGTGAGTATGGGTGAGTGAGTGAGTATGGGTGAGTGAGTGAGTGAGTGGGTTAATACGTGAGTGAGTGAGTGAGTGAGTGAATGAGTGAGTGAGTGAATGAGTGAATAAGAAGGTGAGTGAATGAGTGAACGAGAGAGTGAGTGAATGAGTGAGTGAGTGAGTGAGTGGTTTAATAAGTAAGTAAGTGAGTGAATGAGTGAGTGAGTGTGTGAATGAGGGAGTGAATGAGCGATTGAGCGTTTGAGTGAGTGAATGAGTGAGTGAGTGGGTTTATAAGTGAGTGAGTGAATGAGGGAGTGAATAAGTGAACGAGGAAGTGAATTAGTGAGTGAATGAGTGAGTGAGTGAGTGGGTTAATAAGTGAGCGAGTGAGTGAATGAATGAATGAGTGAATGAGTGGATGAGTGGATGAGTGAGTGGGTGGTTTAATAAGTGAGTGAGTGAGTGAATGAGTGAGTGAATGAGTGGGTGAGTGGGTTACACCGACGGACGCCCAGGTGAAAGTGTTTCACCCTCAACACTTGACACAAACCCATCAGGGCTCTCACTTAACCTTCCCCCTTGTTTACATACTTGGAGGTTCTGCCGCAGCTTTGCTGTGATGGGTTTTCCCGGCTGCTCAAAGATGAAAGACTAGTTTTTTTTTGGTTTTTTTTTTTTTGGGGGGGGGGTGCTTTTTTTCTATTTGTTTTTTGAAAGTTTCCTCTGTTTTGTGTGTTGGTGTAATGTAGGAATGCCTGTATGTGTCTTTCTTTCTGTCTTTGTTTCAACGGGTCCTTTTGTTTGTGTCTACGACGGGTCTGTCCATTTTTCTGTCTGCCCGCGAGTTTAGTTTCAGAAAGTTTTACGGCACTTGCAACACACTATAAGATCATGTAAGTGCCGATGATTAGAGGTGTTACAGGAGAGTAACAAACAGAATAGAAGGGGGAGAGATAAAGACGATAGATGTTTGATAGGAATAAGGACGATAGTTGTTTGATAGGAAAGAAGGAGCGAACCACATCAGAGCACCTGCCAACCACCCTCGTCCAAAGTTGAACGTAATGTTGTCAACTCCGGAAAGGTCCTTTCTGTTCAAAAAGGTCATTTAGGGGAGGACGTAATTAGTTGGACGTAGCTCATTACTCTCCTGCACATGGGGCCCTTGTGTGTGTGTGTGTGTGTGTGTGTGTGTGTGTGTGTGTGTGTGTGTGTGTTGTATT
>NW_004798925.1:33742-34894 GCF_000002075.1 Aplysia californica | reverse complement strand
CCCCTCTGAGCTCTGGCTGAGCAGTGTCATTCTGGGGAAAACATGGTTCTCTTGTTAGCGAGTGTATCCATTTTTAGTCCAAATTCGTTCATTCAGATTATGTATTGCACTACAGCGTGTGGACAGGCAGGTGGGTCGCTGCCTTAGAATAGAAATATAGTGGGTGGTTGGCGGGTGCTCTGGTGTGATTTGCTCCTTCTTTCCTATCAAACGTCTTTCGTTCTCCTCCTCCTTTTTTTGTGTACGTTACTCTCTTGTAGCACCGCTACTCTTTTGGCACTTAAATGACCTTATTGTGCTGCAAGTGCCGTAATACTCTTTCTAAAACTACACATAGAATGATCGAGTTCGGTGTGACGTGTCTGGCAGTTTTCAGTCACTAAACTAAAACCACCAGGTCGGAAAACCAATGTAGCGTTCTGTCTACTCTGTATCAAAATCGTTAGATTATTCCGAGTCGATTATCAAGATACCAAAAAGAACTGCTTTCGAAAAAGCTTGAGATGTTGTGAAACTCACATTTTTTTTAAACGCCAAATTTATCAAATCTAGGGGTGGCGTCGGTAGCCTAGTGGTTAGGCTACCGGACTCGTAATCGTGAGATTGCGTGTTCGGGGGTTCGAGCCTCAGCTCGGTCCGACGTTGTGTCCTTGGGAAAGGCACTTTACACGAACTTCCCACTTGGCTCGGTCCTATCGGAGACGGATGTTAAATTAGGAGGTCCCGCCTCTCAAATAACCTAATAGTGTTGATAGGGGCGTTAAACACATACCATTTCACCATTTTTTAAAATCTAGATACTGTGCCGGAAGGTTCTAAGTAAGGTAGGTACGTGTTTTATTCAGTGTTTAATTAAGGCCATTGCCTCACATTACATAAAACATTCACATTTTATAGAAAAAGAAACTACTGTGAAAACAGCATAATAAGTTATACATGATATACGTATCAATAACATGTTAAAATCATGTTGTGTTGCTAAACAAAGATTCCGTAATAAAAAAGTGTGTAGGATAATTTAAATGTGGGTGCGACCAAATTGAAGGCTGTGTAAATGGTGTCGACTTTTAGGTACACATGAGAACAGATTATTGTGTCGCCTACCGGAAGTTTGGTAGCTTGGAACATCTGCGATTTAAAAAAAATTGGGGG
>NW_004798925.1:31197-33486 GCF_000002075.1 Aplysia californica | reverse complement strand
GAGAGAGGGATATATAGGGAGCAGGAAAGAAAGAGAGAGAGAGAGAGAGAGAGAGAGAGAGAGAGAGAGAAAGAGAGAGAGAGAAAGAGAGTGGGATATATAGTGAGCAGGAGAGAGAGCGAGAGAGAGAGAGAGAGAGAAAGAGAGAAAGAAAGAGAGGGGGAGCGGGAGACACACACACAGAGAGAGAGAGAGAGAGAGAGAGGGAGAGAGGCAGAGAGAGTGAGAGAGTTACATACATTTTCACTTACAATAGCCTGCTAGTCACCACCTGCCGCAAGCATTAACATCAGTATGAATCTCTTTACCAGCGCTTGTCAACCTTTTTATAGCCACCGCATGCTTTTCTCACCTTTACAAGGCTTATAATATTTTCATACCGCCCTCCTAAATGAACGGTGGGAGGTTGGCAGGTGCTTTCGTGTGGTTTGCTAGGAACTTTTTCCTATCAAAATTCTATTGCCCTCCCCTCTGCTTCTTACTTATTGTGGTTGTTAGTCTCTTGTAATGCCTCTAATCTTCGACACTTTTAATTGACCAATTTCCACAGACTCTTTGCGGGCATTTTCTCACTAATCTTGACTCTGAAACCATGTTACCCCCACCTCCTTCACTGGCAATATCTCGACTTCTTTTCCAGATAAAAGGATATTTTTTTCAACCAAAGCAAGACAAATGAAGTTAAGCTTTCAGATGGTACCAATAACTATACATGCCCCGATATTGACGAGAGCCTGATTCCACCGCGTCGTGACACCAATGTATTTTTTCCTGTCCCGTCAATTAACGAAACTAAACACGTCACAGTATCTACATAACGTACTTTTTTTCTCTTCAAATGATTGCATTTAATTGAAATGACGAAGTGGCTAGCCGTACTTACTTAGATCAGGCCCTATTGACCGAAAGCTGTTGAGTACACAGATCGCATTTGTAATTATTCAGGTTTAAAATACACGCACTGTCAGTAAGGCACCTTTTGGTCTCGTCTCAAAAACAAATACTTTAGGTATTGCAAACTAAAAATTAATTTACAGCTCAGTAGGCCTATTTTTATTTATTTTTTTTTTTTGCTGTTTGTCAGGCTAGCCATCATTATTAAGTTCGGCTAGCCTAGCCGTCTAGCTGTCATTAAGTACGGCTGGCCTCTTCCTTATGATGACCAATTAGTCTTTCGAATGTTCTGATCATTTAAAGTTTACATTTTTTAAGACTTTAATCGATGTTTTTCTGTAAAATCCACACAAAAATGAGTTCTTTAAGGGGCATGAAAGGTGTTGAGCCGAGAAACGAAAATTCAATAAAAATTAACAAACCAGCGGAAAGATGCCCGTTTCGTCACTTTGATTATTTTGACGAGCGCCTGATTTCACCAAGCTGCCTCATTTTTTAAATAAGAATTTGCCTCGTCAGTTCCGTGTGAGCCGGTTGTTATCTGCGAGGCTGTCTCGTTATCTCCCTCTGTACAACAGCCTGGGCCGGCAGATGAGTGGAGCTGGGCAATGAGTCGCTTTAGCAAAATCCGGATAATAATGTTAGTGCACCTCTTCGTCCAATACATGTAATATGATATGAACCGCTTCGTCCAATAATATGATATGAACCGCTTCGTCCAATAACATGATATGAACCGCTTCGTCCAATAACATGATATGAACCGCTTCGTCCAATAACATGATATGAACCGCTTTGTCAAATGGGTTAGAGCCACTTCGACAAACGGGTTAGCACTAACTTCAGCAGACGGGTCGGGAAAGAGAGTTAAGAGTCTGAATTCGGACCAAGGAGGTTACAGTTTTAGGTTCCTTGATTCGGACAATGTTTCATTGAGAATTATCCGGCTATCCATATGTATTATCCGGATTTTGCCCGCCTCTACAGATGAGAGAACGAGCGAGCGTGCCAGCCAGCGCGGGAAAAAAACACCTGTTTTACTGTAGACGTCTGCTGCTGCTTGTGCTGTCCGTTCCGCTGTGTCCTGCCCCACCCCTGCCCCACCCTTTCTTGACCGCACAGATTGTCTGTTTGTCTGTCTGTCTGTAGGTTTTTCTGTTTGTCTGTGTGTCTGTCTATCTATCTGTGTGTCTGCACCTCCCATTCTAGACTGCAGAGATTGTCTGTATGTCTGTCTGTAAGTTTGTCTGTTTGTCTATCTGTTTGTCTGTCTGTCTGTGTGTTTGTCTGTCTATCTGTCTGTGTGTCTGTCCTCTCGACTATCGGTTCGCCCATCTATTTGTCTGTCTGTCTGTCTGTCTGTCTGTCTGTCTGTCTGTCTGTCTGTCTGTCTGT
>NW_004798925.1:30374-31092 GCF_000002075.1 Aplysia californica | reverse complement strand
CCCAGCCATGTTGTCATCTTGTCCAATATCTTTTCCCTCTGTCTGCCTCTGCCTCTCTTTCCATCAAACTTGCCTGTTGTTACAATATTTTCCAATGCTTCTTTCCGCTTTGTGTGTCCGATGAAATTTTCGTAATTTTCGTATATTCGCCGTAAGCTGTCTTCTACAATTTGCTTCAACCAGGACTTTTTCATTTGTTTTTCTAGCTGTCCATGGGGTACGTAGCATGCGTCTTATGAACCACAACTCTGTCGCTACAATTGTTATTTCCAGCTGTCTATTGATTGCCCATGCTTGGCACGTGTACAATAGGATTGGCTCGATGAAACTTTTCAGAACTCATTGTGTTGTTCCCGGTGACAGATTGATGTCTGTACGCTTGTGTTTCATCTTGTGAAAGGTTGCTTTTGCTTAGCAAATGTGACTTTTAATTTCGGTGTGACATCTCCCGTCTGATCATATAAAGGTCCCCAAACATTTAAAATATTGTACTTGCTTGACCGGGGGGTGTACCATTGATTTTGCTCTTGCCAGTTGGGGTTGGCGTTTTTCTGTTTATCCCCATTACATGCAAAACGCAACTGTTGCGTGCACTATTCAACTATTACTTCAACACCCAACTGTTAAGGTGGCGTCGGTGGTCTAGTGGTTAGGCTACCGGACTCGTAATCGTGAGATTGCTTGTTCGGGGGTTCGAGCCTCAGCTCGGTCCGACGTT
>NW_004798925.1:26472-28275 GCF_000002075.1 Aplysia californica | reverse complement strand
CCTGATCAGAAGTTACCTGATCAGAAGTTACCTGATCAGAAGTTACCGCCCTTGATCAGAAGTTACCGCCCTTGATCAGAAGTTACCTGATCAGAAGTTACCTGATCAGAAGTTACCTGATCAGAAGTTACCTGATCAGAAGTTACCGCCCTTGATCAGAAGTTACCTGATCAGAAGTTACCTGATCAGAAGTTACCTCCCTTGATCAGAAGTTACCTCCCTTTATCAGAAGTTACCGCCCTTGATCAGAAGTTACCGCCCTTGATCCCGCAGTTACGGCCCCTTATAATTTGTCACAAAAATGAACACCTTTCTCGAGAGTAAAGCGTAGTGTGGTTTAGACTTTCTTAAGATATAGTGTGGTTAAGACCTTGTTAAGACCTATATAAGAAAGAGTGTGGTTAAGACCTACATAAGACAGAGTGTGGTTAAGACCTATATAAGACAGAGTGTGGTTAAGACCTTGTTAACACCTATATAAGACAGAGTGTGGTTAAGACCTTGTTAAGACCTACATAAGACATAGTGTGGTTAAGACCTTGTTAAGACCTATATAAAAAAGAGTGTGGTTAAGACCTACATAAGACAGAGTGTGGTTAAGACCTTGTTAAGACCTATATAAGACAGAGTGTGGTTAAGACCTACATAAGACAGAGTGTGGTTAAGACCTATATAAGACAGAGTGTGGTTAAGACCTACATAAGACAGAGTGTGGTTAAGACCTACATAAGACAGAGTGTGGTTAAGACCTATATAAGACAGGGTGTGGTTAAGACCTATATAAGACAGAGTGTGGTTAAGACCTTCATAAGACAGAGTGTGGTTAAGACCTATATAAGACAGAGTGTGGTTAAGACCTTCTTAAGACGTATGTAATGATATATTGTACCTACAGATAACCCTCAGTCTGTATCGTGCCGACAGATAACCCCACTGTCTGGCTATAGCCCTATCTAAAGACCTATCGTGCCGACAGATATCCCGACAGTCTATTTATAGTCGTATGTAATGGTGTTTCGTGCCGACAGATAACCTCACAGTCTGTCTATAGTCGTATGTAATGACCTATCGAGCCGACAAATAACCTCACAGTCTGTATCGTGCCGACAGATAACCCCATAGTCTGTCTATAGCCCTATGTAATGACCTATCGTGCCGACAGATAACCCGACAGTCTGTCTATAGCCCTATGTAATGACCTATCGTGCCGACAGATAACCCGACAGTCTGTCTATAGCCGTATGTAAAGCCGTATAGTTCTGACAGATAACCCGACAGTCTGTCTATAGCCGTATGTAAAGCCGTATAGTTCTGACAGATAACCCGACAGTCTGTCTATAGCCCTATGTAATGACCTATCGTGCCGACTGACACCCGCTATCGTCTGCCCACTCTTCCACCACGTCTGGTCCAAACCTCGGCCCCGCCCCATCCCCTGGGTGACCTGGCCCAGATATAGGACAGGCTCGTGTGCCGGTATATCATTGGCTGCTTCTGTCACGTGACATGATTCATTTCCCGAGTTCTCAAATCTTCAACTTCCGACGTTAGGGAGGTGTGACCCAGCAGGACAGAGGTGGACACTGGACTGCTGACAAATCACCTTTTTTCGTGTTGGCGTCAACAGTTTTAATTTGCTAAATCAAGTGCGATCAGTAACTTTACTTGTGGGAAAAATTCGAAGTGAAACTGTGGCTTGTTTCAAATTTCGGAATCACTCTATTTTGAAATGTTAATCACTCTATTTTGAAATGTTAATCACTCTATTTTGAAATGTTAATCACTCTATTTTGAAATGTTAAT
>NW_004798925.1:25599-26372 GCF_000002075.1 Aplysia californica | reverse complement strand
CCCCACTTTTGGTTTGTTTTTTTCTTCCAAATTGTGCTGTCACCCCCACCGTCAGTGTGTGTGTCGGTGTCGTGTGTGTGTTGGTGTCGTATGCCGGTGTCGTATGTGTGTCGTGTGTGTGTCGGTGTCGTATGCCAGTGTCGTATGTTGGTGTCGTGTGTGTGTCGGTGTCGTATGTCGGTGTCGTGTGTGTGTCGGTGCCGTATGTCGAGGTCGTGTGTGTGTGTCGGTACGTGTGTGTGTCGGTGTCGTATGTCGGTACGTGTGTGTGTCGGTGTTGTATGTCGGTGTCATGTGTGTGTCGGTACGTGTGTGTGTGTCGGTGTCGTGTGTGTGTCGGAGTCGTATGCCGGTGTCGTGGGCGTGTCGGCACCACCTGACGTTCCAAGGCCGCCGCCGATACCGGCGAGACGTCAAAGGGGATAGAGAGAGGACCGTCATCATAAAACGACAGAGTGTGGGTGGTTGGCGGGTGCTCTGGTGTGGTTTGCTCCTTCTTTCCTATCAAACATCTATCGTCCTTATCTCGCCTGCTTCTATTTTTTGTTTGTTACTCTCTTGTAACACCTCTAATCTTCGACACTCGTATGACCTTATTGTGTTGCAAGTGCCGTAAAACTCTTACTTAAACTAAAAACGAACACTACAGAATGCTGAGTGTTGAGTGCTGAGTGTGGAGTGCTGAGTGTGGAGTGTGGAGCGCTGAGTGTGGAGTGTGACTTGACTGTGGCCCAAGCAACATAGCGCCCGGCGTGGGGTCGGTGTGGAGTATC
>NW_004798925.1:21440-22968 GCF_000002075.1 Aplysia californica | reverse complement strand
GGGGGGGTCCTGAATATCTCGGTCTTTCTGCTCCGATTGCTTGATTAAACGTGTTCCTGTAAACTCGCTGAATGAACCTTATCGTGTCCCAGTTTTTCTTACCCAAAAGTTTTTTTGTTTTTCTTGGTTCCGCGCGTGCCGTTTTTAACAACTGTCCTGTCATTGTCCGTGTATCTGTCCTATCTGTGTTGTTGGACAGACAGACAGACACCTCGCTCATGGGGTGGTTGGCGGGTGCTCTGCTGTGGTTTACTCCTCCTCTCCTATCAAACATCGATCGTCCTTATCTCTCCTCCTTCTTTTTCTGTTTGATACTCTGGTCTTGTAACACTTCGAATCTCCGGCAAGTATATGACCTTATTGTGTTGCAAGTGCCGTGAAACACGTACTAGTAATACTAAAAGCATCCCACCAAGAACCTTGATCCTTGCATCCCTCACATTCCCGTGTTGTCCCCCAGCCACTGGTGTCGTCCAGCCAACCACTGGTGTCGTCCAGCCACTGGTGTCGTCCAGCCACTGGTGTCGTCCAGCCAGCCACTGGTGTCGTCCCGCCACTGGTGTCGTCCAGCCAGCCACTGTGTCCAGTGTCCATGTAGATGACCGAGGTTGTACACAGATAAGTGCTGAGAGACGTGCACTCCGCACCCACCACTAGGGGGTGGTTGGCGGGTGCTCTGGTGTGGTTTGCTTCTTCTTTCCTATCAAACATCTATCGTCCTTATCTCCCCTCCTTCTTTTTTGTGTTTGTTACTCTCTTGTAACACCTCTGATCTTCGGCACTTCTTTGGCCTTATTTTGTTGCAAGTGCCGTAAAACCCTTACTAAAACTAAAACCCACGACTGGTTCAGATGAAGTTGGCTTTTATTGTTTCTGTCCCCTCCGCGGATTTTTTTTTTAGGGGAGGTGGGGTGGTGGGCGCCACTGGTAGATCCTACGTTAAAAGAACATACTTGCCCTCTGTTGTTTCTGTCTTTTACCTTTCCCCCAACACCAAACGGCCATTATTGTGTCCATGTGCTTCTCTCCACTCCAGCAAGCAGACAGATACATCTGATGGAATGTTTTCGAATACTTACTTGAATTTTTCCTTTTTATCTATCTCTTGTACGGCGAGGTGTCAGGGAGAGGGGGGGGGGTGCTATTGTGGGACGTGGGCCAGGTGTGTGGCTGTTTGGATCATCGGAGTATCGTCGTGTTGTGTCTTTTAAGGGTGTCTTTGACTCCGTGGCTCCATGGATCTATTTCTTAGCCTTCTGTTTGCCTTGAAGTCATGGAATCGCGTGTCGTAGACCTTTGAGGCTGGCTGGTGTGGCCCCACTCACTCTCATGTGTCCAAAGCGGTCCTGATAAGATGAGATAAAATAAGTTAAGATAAGATGGTACTTTATCGTCCCAGTACAAAATTGTTCAACCTTATTGTGTCGCAAGCGCCGTAAAATGACGGGAGAACGGAAAGCAAAGGACGTGGAATCTTGCCCTCACTGTGGACACATGCGGGGTGCCTCTGTTTGTGTGTGTGTGTGTG
>NW_004798925.1:20009-21340 GCF_000002075.1 Aplysia californica | reverse complement strand
ACCGATAAGTTCATTAAAGTTACCCACTTAAAATGGAGCTATAAGTCCATGGATGCCAACAGAATATACCTATACGTTCATTAACGTCCCAACAGACAACAGAATGTACCCACACGTTCATTAACGTCCCAACAGACAACAGAATGTACCCATACGTTCATTAACGTCCCAACAACACAATGTACCCACACGTTCATTAACGTCCCAACAGACAACAGATTGTAGCCATACGTTCATTAACGTCCCAACAGAAAACAGAATGTAGCCATACGTTCAGTAACGTCCCAACAGACAACAGAATGTACCCATACGTTCATTAACGTCCCAACAACACAATGTACCCACACGTTCATTAACGTCCCAACAGACAACAGATTGTAGCCATACGTTCATTAACGTCCCAACAGAAAACAGAATGTAGCCATACGTTCAGTAACGTCCCAACAGACAACAGAATGTACCCATACGTTCATTAACGTCCCAACAGCCGAGGGTCTAAAGAACACGTTGAGGCGACACCCTTGAGAAAACCTCCGAGGCGTGACGACATGTGCCTGATCGCTCGCCACGCACCATTGGATCTGGGGAATGGCAGAGTGTATGGGTGGTTGGCGGGTGCTCTGGCATGGTTTGCTCCTTCTATCCGTACGCGTCCTGGGGTCATTTTGTACCCCCGGGGTTGTATTCTTCACATTTTAGAATATGTACTTTTAGAGCGAAGATCTCTTTGAAACTTTCAGTATTTCTCAAAAAATCATTGTGACAGACTGCTATGCAAAGCGTACGGTTCGGATTAACGAGTAAATTTCCTCTTTGGAAAGTGGTGGCACAGAGTTCCCCACATCATATGGATACGATAGTAAAACACGACGTACAGATACGGTTTTCAATCTATGATTCTACCATCCTCTTCTCTCCTCTGCCTTTCCTTTGTATGCTACCCTTTAATGACACTTCAAACCTTCAGTACTTAATGTGACCAATTTGGGTTGCAACTGCCGTAATATCCTTTCTAAAACTAATAATATTTTTTCAAATAATAACGGAATAGCATTTATGCCTCGCATTTCCATTTGTGCAAAAAACTGCCCAATGTGCATTACATTCGAAGAGATATTATCACATTTCAAAATGACATGACAGGTGACATAATTACACCTGTGTGTATTATGCGAATTATGTATAAAAACATTTCTGTGAAAAAGATTGTCTCGCTTTGAGCCTGACAACGACGACAATGAGGATACTAAAAACTGCAGACGACAATAAAACGTGAGGAGCATTAGCCTGTATGTCTGTAAGTGCCGGGTGGTGTGTGTGTGTGTGGGGGG
>NW_004798925.1:19295-19599 GCF_000002075.1 Aplysia californica | reverse complement strand
TGACATACATTGTACAAGTTCTCCTCTTAGTCTGACATACATTGTACAAGTTCTCCTCTTAGTCTGACATACATTGTACAAGTTCTCCTCTTAGTCTGACATACATTGTACTGGTTCTCCTCTTAGTCTGACATACATTGTACTGGTTCTCCTCATAGTCTGACATACATTGTACTGGTTCTCCTCATAGTCTGCAATACATTGTACAAGTTCTCCTCATAGTCTGACATACATTGTACTGGTTCTCCTCATAGTCTGACATACATTGTACAAGTTCTCCTCATAGTCTGACATACATTGTACT
>NW_004798925.1:17173-18827 GCF_000002075.1 Aplysia californica | reverse complement strand
CATTGTACAAGTTCTCCTCTCTGACATACATTGTACTGGTTCTCCTCATAGTCTGACATACATTGTACTAGTTCTCCTCATAGTATGACATACATTGTACTAGTTCTCCTCTCTGACATACATTGTACTGGTTCTCCTCTCTGACATACATTGTACTGGTTCTCCTCATAGTCTGACATACAAGGTAACTGTACCTGCTAGGTGTGGAGAGTGTGTGGTGGGGGTCGGGACAACAGTGTTGGTCACAGATACACACCAAAAAAATCTTGACCTACCCCAAAAGTGGGCATTGCCCTACCTGTAGTAGGAGAAGCTTGGTTTCACTGGTGTGTATATTATTATTTGTTTGGTTTTAGAGAAAATTCTTTTTGTCTTCTAAACAAACTGAACAAGGGTCCAAAAACTTTAACTTCGATTTTCTTAAAACAGCATTTTTCAGAATAGACCCCTTGTTCTTAAAAGTGACCAACTCTACTCGTGGCTGTGGGTGGTAGGCGGGTGCTCTGTTGTGGTGTGGTTTGCTCTTTCTTTCCCTTCGAACAGCTGTCATCCTCGTCTCCCCTCCTTCTTTTTTGTGTTTGTTACTCTCTATAACACCGCTTATCTTAGGCACTTATTGTATAATAATAATAAATTATAAATGACATTTATATAGCGCTCAACCTCTTTCAAAGTACACAGGCTCTGAGCGCTTTACTCTACAAAGTGCAACAGTAACATAACACGTTGTGGTCTGACCAAAAGAAATGTCTCTAAATATTTTCTTACTAATTTAAAAACAGAAATAACTTCTGCTGACATTTGAATGAATCAAAAGATTTGATCTTTCTTAATGGGCAAAGCATTCCAGATGTTGGGTCCTTGGTATCCAAGTGTCCTTCCTCCCATTGTTTTACGTTTCTCAGATGGTGACTTTTCTTTTAGTCAGCTGATGGCCTGAAACTTTTCTTTACTGAAACAAAACCACTGATGTGACTAACTGTGGGTGGTTGGCGGGTGTTCTGGTGTGGTTTGCTCCTTCTTTCCGATCATACGTACGTCTATCGTCCTCATCTCTGCTCCTCCTTTTTGTTACTCTCTTGTAAAACCTCCCATCTTCGGCACTTACATTACCTTTTTGTGTTGCTTATGCTGTAAAACGCAACTCGTACTAAAACAAATAATTTGTCCAAATTAAACATGGGAGTGGAGATTACTGAAAAGTAAAAGAAAACGAAAACGAAAAAACTACAAAAAGAACAACGAAAAAAACAACAACAACAACAATAACAAATACCGGAATAAAAGACAATAAAGAATAGTAATAATTGATAACTAAACCAGTACTCTGTTGACCATCGGAGCAGCACCACACAGTGACCATCTCTCCTTCTGTCTCAGTGAGTGAGAGGCCAGACGTGTATATTATCTGTTATCTGTTTGTGGTGGCCGAGTTTTGCTATTCAAAAGGCTTTTTGAAGGCTGCATCAATCCACATGCGGTTTTCGCCAAAAAATTCTTTAAAATATTCTCCAGAGCATGACGCCCTTGGTTTGTTCAGTTTTGAGACAGTTTTGCTGCAAAAAGCTAAATTTCTTTATTTCGCCGATCGCTTTTGTAGGCCGACGCTTCTGTCTCTGTAATTTTAGAAAATTCGGAAGTGATATTTCGCGAG
>NW_004798925.1:15704-17073 GCF_000002075.1 Aplysia californica | reverse complement strand
CTATCTATCTACCTATCTATCTATCTATCTATCTATCTATCTATCTATCTATCTATCTATCTATCTATCTATCTATCTATCTATCATCAGCATAATATACGTGAAAGTTAATGTCATGGTCTCTTACAATATTTCCCAAAGTCTGTGTGTACCGAGTGTATAGCAGTGGACCCAGGACAAAAGCTTGGGGTACTCCACAAAACATGGAATTTTGGAAAATGTGCCACTGACTCAAATTGACAGAGTGCAATCACTCAAATATGAGTAAAACATTCAATCAAGCACAGCCCAGAAAAGCCAGAAACTTAGACAAACCTTCCAGAAGGCTCAAACGGTGAGTCGTATCAAACGCAGCACTGAGATTTAGAAGTGCAAGGATTGATACTTTCTGACTTTCAGCTCCAGTTAAAAAGATTATTTTATATTTTAAGAAGAGCAGTTTCAGTATTATGGATCTCCTTATAAGCCGATGTGTATGTCCGTTAAAAAATGATGACATATTAAAGACATTGGAGAGAGCCATTGGTAGCTCCCCGGTTGTTGTTCCCTTCTGTTACTTCTGTCCTCCTGTCTTGTTTTTTCCCTTTACTCAAAGTGGTCGATAACTTTGCTCCTCCATTGGTGCGGACGGGTGGGGGGGGGGGATGTCTTCTGTCGAGACCCGTCAAGGTGGCGTCAAGATGGGAGATGTCTTGTTGGTGTTGACAGTGTTTCTCACACAGGACTCTGACGTTGAATCATATTTGTTCTGTTGTACTTTTTCCATGTCTGACCCCGGCTTGTTCTTCAACAATTGTTTCTTCTGCCTGAGCTCTCCATCGGTTCTCTAGAACTTTCAGCATCACTTTGCTTGCATGGCTTATCAGGCTTATGCATAAACGATACCAAGAGTCAGCAATAAGTCAGCAGTAAGTCAGCAGTAAGTCAACAATAAGTCAGCAATAAGTCAGCAATAACTCCGGTGCGTGGTTGAGACTACCGGTCGCTTGTCCCCACACAGCTGATAACCCCATACTGAACTACTGAACACACTCTTGTACAACGGAACAGCAAAATAAATGGCTCAATTCTGGTCATAAGGAAGATAGTAATTGAAATGTTCAATTCCATAAATTCTTGAGTTAAAAATCATAAACATCTGGCTCCGTCATGCTCCAAGGAATATTGAGTGCTAAATTTTGAGCTCTGTAAAGTGAGTGGTTTCTTCTGAAAAGCAATGCAAGGATCAGGCCGTCTGAATGATATACCGGTAATATAGATCAGTGCCAAAGATTAGAGGCGTTATTAAAGAGTTACTGCTACAGGTCCCGGGTTCATATCCCGGACTAGCCCAGTTTTTAAGCTTGTGGAAACACCGGCGTACTGTGGC
>NW_004798925.1:14521-15604 GCF_000002075.1 Aplysia californica | reverse complement strand
CCAAAAAAAAAAAAAATCACACAAAAGAATTATTTATTTCTCTTTGTTGTTTCTATATATAGAAATTGCGTTATGAGCGTTGTTATGTCGATGGGCCTCTCTTTCCTTTAACAAAAACACAAGAAGAACCCCCACCCTCCCCCCTCCCCTTTTTCTGTTGTTTCTATATTTATATATATATAGCAAGTGCATTAAATGATCATTGTTATATATCCGTGAGCTTCTCTTTGCTCCTACCAACACACAAAGAACGGAAATGGCCCATGTCCGCTTGTTACTATGGGTTGTTTGGAGATATCAGACGGTGAAATAGCTTGTGGAAAGTGGGTGGTTGGCAGGTGCTCTGCTGTGGTTTGTTCCTTTTTCCCTGTCCAACATTTATCGTCCTTATCTCCCCTCCTTCTTTGTTTGTTTGTTGCTCTCTTGTCACCCCTTTAATCTGCGGTACTTATACAACCTAATTGTGTTTCAAGTGCCGTAAAACACTTACTAAAACAACCAGCGATATATATTGACGTTTAATTCGAGGGTTGCTTCTTTAAAAAACACCTCACACAAAGGGCCATAAAATTCACTCGGCGGGGGGTTGGAGGGTGTCACTTGTAAGTCCTGCGTCTTTTCTTTGCCTCTCCTGTTTCTCTCTGTCTGACTGTTTTGCCAACACCAAACTGCCGTTATTGTGTCCATGTGCTTCTCTTCACTCATACTAACAGACAAACAAACAAACCAACAAACAAACAGACAAAGAAGAAAATGAACTAGTTGGTGGAGGGAGAAATAACGACCTGCCACGTTCAGCCGTCCCCGGTGATCGACCTATCCCGTTATTGAACCTCTCCCTCGGTCCTTCCACCGACCCATTGTCACCCTGACAGAGGATGGAGGCAGCCTCAAGCTGTGGGTCCTGACTTCTCTACTTTCTCCGTGTTCTTTCTGTCCGTCAGTTGTACTGAGGGGGACTGGAAGGTGTCACTGGTAAGTCCTGACTTCTGTACTTTCTCCGTGTTCTTTCTGTCCGTCAGTTGTACTGAGGGGGATTGGAGGGTGTCACTGGTAAGTCCTGACTTCTGTACTTTCTCCGTG
>NW_004798925.1:12141-13393 GCF_000002075.1 Aplysia californica | reverse complement strand
GTCTATCTATGTGTCGCTCTACCTGTCCATGTGTCTATCTATGTGTCGCTCTACCTGTCCATGTGTCTATCTATGTGTCCATGTGTCTATCTATGTGTCCATGTGTCTATCTATGTGTCGCTCTACCTGTCCATGTGTCTATCTATGTGTCCATGTGTCTATCTATGTGTCCATGTGTCTATCTATGTGTCTGTCTACCTGTCCACGTGTCTGTCTACCTGTCCACGTGTCTGTCTACCTGTCCACGTGTCTGTCTACCTGCCCACGTGTCTGTCTACCTGCCCACGTGTCTGTCTACCTGCCCACGTGTCTGTCTACCTGCCCACGTGTCTGTCTCATCAATGCTTGCGGAATTTGCAGTGCCCTTTGTTGTACTGTGGGTGGTTGGCGGGTGCTCTGGTGTGGTTTGCTCCTTCTGTCCTTTCAAACATCTGTCGTCTTTATCTCTCCTCCTTTTTAAAATGTTTGTTACCCTCTTATAAAACCTTTAATCTTCGACACTTGTATGTGTTGCGAGTGCCGTAAAATTCTTACTAAAACGAAAACTTTGTTGTACTGTAGAAGATTACGTCCACAACGACACAAGTTAGGTCATCTAGGAGGCGGGCTTCTCACCTCCCAATTAGTCACCGAAACCATTGGTTGATTGGACGTTCTATTTCGGACAATGTCCTTCCTTATGCTCGTTTCCCAAGTGACGTTACTATTTTTAGCAGTTCCAATCGTTGACTCAGTGCTCCTGTACCACTCACGTTTCCCAAGTGACGTTACTATTTTTAGCAGTTCCAATCGTTGACTCAGTGCTCCTGTACCACTCACGTTTTCCTGGCGAACTATGGCCGTGTTGGCGCGCCACTCGGCTCTTGGCGACATCAGCAACAGTCACACAAAGAAAAACTTTCGTTTTCCGATATTTGGAACAATTGAAAAGACGTATTCATTTGCATGTCTTTTGTTAGGGTTTCTTGCTGCTCGTGGACGCTCAGAGAGGCATTACTGGCGGATGTCTGCTTTCCATGTCGGAAGTAAAAAATAGTGTCGGTTTTAAAAGTTATTTTAGGCATGGTAATTGTGAATTCAGTTATTTATACATGACCCCCCCCCCCAAATCTCCCCCTCCCTGTCTCTTACTCTCTCTCTCTCTCTCTCTCTCTCTCTCTCTCTCTCTCTCTCTCTCTCTATTACACACATACACACACACACACACACACATACACATAGCTCTCTATTTCTTCTCTCCCCCCATCTCTTT
>NW_004798925.1:7959-9258 GCF_000002075.1 Aplysia californica | reverse complement strand
TCCTCCCTCCCCCCGACCTGCCCCCTCCCCGCAGTCTCCAGTGTGCCCACCCCCCCTGTGGCCCGGTGATCGTGGAAGACTACACAGACAGGAAGCCGCTCCCTGGGGGAGCCGGGAGACCGGGCGGGGGAGGGGAGGCCTTCTTCAGGGAGTTCACACCTCCGAGTTTGTCCACGGGCGGAGGGGGAGGAGGTGAAGGGAGACAAGGAGGAGGAGGTGAAGGGAGACAAGGAGGAGGAGGTGATGGTGCTGGTGGTGAGCGGGTTCTTCTTAACGTGTTGGGAGACAACAACAACAACAATAATGGTGGCGGTATTGCGGGGCGTGGTGTCAGGACGGGGGGCGTGCTGCAGCGGGGGGCGGGAGGGGCTGTGACGTCAGCAAGGGTGAGCTGTGAGCAGACGCACGTCGGTGGTTCCTGGATGAAGGGGCGTGCGGGAGTGGTCATGAAGGACTCCGGTGACAACAGAAGCAGCAACAACAACAACAACAGTAACAACAACAGTGTGGGCGGGAGCGCGCCGTCCGGTGACCCAGAGAACGCGCCATGGAGGTGCGCGCGGGAAAACGTGGCCAGTACGTCTGTAGGTTCCCGTCTTGTGGTGCAGGGCGTGGGTGAGGCGGGGGGCGGGGATTCCTTCACGCTGCTGGGCCGCTCACGACACCAGGGGTCCGACTTTGGGGACGTCAGAGACATGGAGGAAGTGACAGACCATGTGTGGGGAGGGGGAGGGAGGGATAGAGAGGGGAGGGATAGGAGGGGAGAGGGAGGAGAGATAAGGAAAGAAGGAGGAGAGATAAGGAAATGGAGAGGGGAGGGGAGAGGGGAGGGGAGAGGGAGGAGAAAGTGTTCTCGGAGATGTGGAGTTGAAAGCGCCGAACTGTCTACCCTCCCACTCACATAGTGTGACAGACGAGGGCGGGGGGAATGGGGGGAGGGTGTCCACTAACGCCAGGAGGGCGAGAGAGGAGGGAGGAGGAGGAGAGGAAGAGGAAGAAGAGGGTGAGGAAGACAGCCCGCTCTTGCCGCTCGCTCCCTCCACAGGCGGCAGAAGAGCGCGTGGCTCGGGACTCACCAACAAGAGCGCGCGTGCACACACTGCTCACCGCAGCGACATGAGGACTCCGGAGACAGGCGCGCGTGAGGCGACGACAAGGGGGTTAACGGCGGCCAGAGGGTTAACGGACTGGCAGCGGAACTGTTACGGCGAGTTCTCTCCCGTGCCCTGCACGCCGGGCGATGAAGGTGAGTGCCACAGCCCGCCTGCTCTTTGTACATGATTTCGCATGATTTATTCA
>NW_004798925.1:5372-7804 GCF_000002075.1 Aplysia californica | reverse complement strand
TGGGGGGGGGTGTTTAATGTATACATGATCACGCCCCCATCTCCACGGTCGGCGTCCTGTGTATGTGAGACAATCAGGAAGTTCTAGATACAATGGGGGTGGATAGGGGTAATGGTAGTTCATCGCTAGCATGGGACAATAAGACATTATGAATACATACAATGTAATAATTTTAAAGTCTATTTTATTTTATTTGTATTTGAATTTAATTACCGGGTATTTAATTCATTCGTGTAGGGTATTTTTTAAAATATGTTGTCGCCTGTTATAGGCGCTCAAACACTAACAAACTGACAAGATGTTTCGCTGTCTATAGCCGGGTTCCCATTCCCACCTGGGTGAAGTGAGGAAAACTCGCGTAAAGTGCCTTACTCAAGGACACAACCTTGGGTCTCTGACGGGATTTGAACCCATGACCTGACGGTCACGAGTCCGAGAGGCTAACGTTTCTTACGGAATAACTCCCCAAAACCACCCAGGTTCCAAACGTCCCACTGGGGATTTGAACCGGGGACATCATCTAGCGCAGTCCAGCGTGATGCCAACTGAGTTAACGGTGGCCTTTTGTAGACTGTGTCTGAGTGGGTGGTTGGCAGGCGCTGTTCTGTGTCGTCCTCCTTTTGTCCTGTCAATCATTCATCGTTCTTATCTCTCCTCCTCCTTGTAGTGTGTTTCTTTACTCTCTTCTAACACTTCTAACCTTCTGCACTCACCTAATTCTGTTGCAAGTGCCGTGAAATGCTACTTCCATCTAAACTCCCTTCTAACACCTCTAATCTTGGGCACTTAGATTACCTTATTATATTGCAAGTGGCGTAAAACTTGTACTAAAACCAAACTCCCTTGTAACACCTCTAATCCTCTGCTCTTATAGATGACCTAATTGCGTGGTAAAGTGCCGTAAAACTCGGACAAAAACAAATACAAAACAATAGTACGTCTCGGACGACGCTCCAAACTGACCTCGGACTCTCGCAAGAGGATCAAGCACTGCCATAAATCCACCACCACCACCACCACCACAACCACCACCACAACCACCATCACCACCACCACCACCACCACCACCACCACAACCACCACCACAACCACCATCACCACCCACTTATATTTCAACAGTGCCCAATGCTGATTTTTTTCCCCTTGATTAGGCGCCCTCATGGAAAGAAACATGTTTATTCATGTCCTGGGATCCGATAACCAACCTCACTATATATACCGCTGGGTCTGTGTACTTTTAGACTGTGTCAGTATTTGTGCTAGTTCCTTTTCCAACGTGTCAAGGTATGTTATCTACTCACCATTACCTACTCATCACTCACCATTACCTACTCATCACTCACCATTACCTACTCATCACTCACCATTACCTACTCTTCACTCACCATTACCTACTCATCACTCACCATTACCTACTCTTCACTCACCATTACCTACTCTTCACTCACCATTACCTACTCTTCACTCACCATTCACCATTATCTTCTCATCACTCTCCATAATTTACTCATCTCTCATCATTATCTGCTGTGTACAGCCGGGGCCGGCTTCCTAAATGTCTTGTAATAATAATAATAATAATAATAATAATAATAATAATCATCTTCATCATAATGATAATAATGATAATCATCATCATCATCGTCATCTTCATAACAATAACAACAATAACAATATAAGAATGGGTATGTATTTTTTGGTAAGTGTTTTAAGGCTCTCGCAACTGTATTAGGGAAGCATACAGTGCAAGCAGGCAATTAAGCGCTCAAACACTTACAGACCGACAAGATCTTTCGCTATCTGTAGCCAGGTACCCATTCCCACCTGGGTGAAGTGAGAAAAATTTGTGTAAAATACCTCTCCCAAGGACACAACGTCGGGTCCTGACTGGATTTGAACCCACGACCTTAGGGTTGCGAGTCCGAGAGGCTAACCACTAGGCCAGGGACACCAGGCTTCGAGAAAAGGTTACCGACCTATGATCTGTTGTGTGCCGACTTCTGTGTTGTGAAGATTTGACTCCCAGCCTTGCACACAAAAGTGGAGAGTTGGATCCCCACATAGACAAGTTGTGGGTGCAGTCAGTCAGCTCAGTGGGCATCATGCCGAACCACGGACTGTAGGGCCCTGGCTCCAATCGCACACGGGGTGTTCGGAACTTGGCTTGTTTGGGGGAAGTTTTTCAATGCTCTTCACAGCCATTGTTGTTCCGGTCCTGTCGGTGGTCCACTAACATAATACTGACATTCGGAGATGTGGCTTCTGGGATAGGTTTACACTAACATAATACTGACATTCGGAGATGTGGCTTCTGGGATAGGTTTACACTAACATAATACTGACATTCGGAGATGTGGCGTCTTGGGTAGGTTTACACTAACATAATACTTACATTCGGAGATGTGGCTTCTGGGATAGGTTTACAGCGGTGA
>NW_004798925.1:0-1240 GCF_000002075.1 Aplysia californica | reverse complement strand
TGTCAATGTCTTTGTCTTTTCTCAATGACCGTGATTGTGTCAATGTCTTTGTCTTTTCTCAATGACCGTGATTGTGTCAATGTCTTTGTCTTTTCTCAATGACCGTGATTGTGTCAATGTCAAATGAGTTTGAGGAAAGACAAAGACATTGACACAACAACGGTCATTGGACAATTGGCTACCACAGAATGATAAAGATCTCTCTGCTCACTTCCTAGTTTTGAGAAATTGGACGTACAACATTTTGAGCTTCACAACATGTCAAGCTTTTTCTATAGCAAGTCCATGAATATCTTGATGACATCTCAAAATAATCCTTCGATTTTGATAGAGCAGATAGAATAGTTGGTGTCCGACCTCATGGTCTTAGCAGCTCAAAACGGCCCAGACTGTGAGATAAAACTGTGATTCTGACGTAGCCAAGTGCTGTTGTCGTTGAGTCTGACGACCGTGTGGACAGTTATGGGCAGTGGATGGATGGAGACCTGGGGAAGAGGACGTTTATTGCAGGCCTGGTCGGAAGGGGGGGAGGGGGGAATGTATGGTAGAAAGATCTCTTCTTACTCTCCGTGTTTTAGCACTCTATGGTAGAACGTCATCTTCGGTTCTTGTAACGATCCGTGTTTTAACCCTTTATGTTATGTTTTAACACCGTATGTTTTAAAGTGATATATTATGTTTTAACACCGTATGTTTTAAACTTATATGTTTCAACACCGTCTGTTTTAAACTTACGTTTTAACACCGTATGTTTAAAAGTTTTATACGTTTTAACACCGTATGTTTTAAAATTATATGTTTCAACACCGTCTGTTTTAAACTTACGTTTTAACACCGTATGTTTTAAAGTGATAGATTATGTTTTAACACCGTGTGTTTTAAAGTTTGATATGTTTTAACTTTGTATGTTGGAAAGTTATGATTTGTTTTTTACACCGTGTGTTTTACAGTTATAGCTTTATGTTTGAACGCAAATAAACGAACCCCCACCCCCACTCTGTATCTCCCCCAGACATGCTGTACGGGTCCAGTGACGTGGCCATCAGCAGTGGGCGTGCGGCGGGTGTCCGGCACTGCCACAAACAGAGGAGCGGCTCCCTCATGGACAAAGTGGCCCGTCGTCAACTCGTGGCAGTGGTGGTCCTGTGTACTGTGTTCATGATAGGCGAGGGTGTAGGTGAGTCAGTCAGTCAGTCAGTCAGTCAGTCAGTCAGTCAGTCAGTCAGTCAGTCAGTCAGTC
>NW_004798924.1:51843-53905 GCF_000002075.1 Aplysia californica | reverse complement strand
TACAGGTGGTTGTTAGAGCAAGTTGGACTGTGTTCATGAAGTAAGTTGTGGGTTCTTGAGATACGACATTCTAGCATCGACTCCACGATGTTGCCTCCTACTTGACGTGCGTGAACAGCGCTGTATGTTGGCGCATTATCGAGAGAAGATCGAGGAATGGCTCACAAATATATAGCAACATGTTGCAGGGAAGGGAGGGGGGATGGAGGGGGGAGGGTAGAGGAGATAAGGGGGTGAGGGGGGAAGGGGTGAGAGGAGGAGGGTTTAGGGCAGGAAAAAAAGGGGGGGGCGGGAGGGGAGGAGAAGGGGGGAAGGGGATGAGAGAATGAGAGGGTAGGGGAGGAAAGGGGGGAGGGAGTGGTGACGGAAGAAAAATGGGGGATAGTGAGAGGAGGAGGGAGGGGATGGGAGAAGAGAGGGGTAGGGGAGACAAAAGGAGAAGGAGGGTCATTGGGCAAAAAAGGGGAGAGGGGGGAGGGGAGGGGGAGCGCACAAGGAAGGGTGGAGCGCACAAGGAAGGGGGGAGCGCACAAGGAAGGGGGGAGGGAGATGGTCTGGCGTGAGTTGCTTGCTCAACTCGTCTGGCTGATTCAAGGACCTCCCTGGGCGGGTTCGATCCTGTCGAGGCAAAAGACAGCAGCACAGAAGTAATTGTCAAACTGACCGTTTGGGGAAAATGTGTTTGTTTGTTTTTCGATCGATCGCTCGCTCGTTAATTAGTTAGTTAGTTAGTTAGTAACCTGTTAGTTACTTAGTTAGTTAGCTAGTTAGTTCGTTCGTTAGTTCGTTCGTTAGTTCGTTCGTTTGTTCGTTAGTTGGTTAGTTCGTTAGTTAGTTAGTTGGTTAGTTAGTTGGTTAGTTAGTTAGTAACCTGTTAGTTACTTAGTTAGTTAGTTAGTTCGTTAGTTAGTTCGTTAGTTTGCTTGTTTGTTCGTTTGTTTGTTTGATTGAGAAAAGAGAAGAGTGTTGACACATCAGCAATCACTTTGGAAAAAGTATGTCAGACACAAGAGAAGTAACATCATGTATCAGCTGTAGAGGGAAGGAGTGTAGGAGCCACCAATGGCATCCTTCATCTGTCCGCTACTTGTGGTGTGTTTCAACAAGATCTATTTATTTATTGAGATCCTTACACTACTTACAGCAATACATTTGCCCATGGTAATTCTTCTCTAAACATGGTTAACTCCATTTTTAACAGTTTTGAAAAAAAAAGAGATTTTCTGTATTAATAAAAAGGGAGAAAAATGTGAATTACATTTTTGTCCGAACTGCGAGGGAATCTCCCCAAGTCACCGTTGAGAACTTGGACATTTCTGTAACACAGCTTTGACCTACTGTACCACAAGAGAAGAGAACTGTCAGTGTGGACCAAAAGTAGACCCTCACCGTTCTCTTTCTCAAGGTAACGACCTGACCAACTTTCACACAAATATCAATTATTGATCAAGATATTTTCTAGATCTATATATTATATAGTCTATAGGTATAGATTCAAGAGAGACTATGGCAGATTAGTATGGTTGTTTTATGCCCTCGGTTATTTCCCTTGACATGGCACATTACAAAAGATCAGGGAAACTGAGAGGTGGGCGGTTATCCAGTGTCCAGGAGACACTGACCGTCTTAGACAGGGGTACAGCTTACACAGAGACCAGGGTCATTGTCATGAACAGGTCATCGTCTTATACAGGTGACCGTTTGTACAGGTGGTTGTCTTATACAAGTGGCCGTTTGTACAGGCGATTGTCTTATACAGGTGGTCGTTTGTACAGGTGGTTGTCTTATACAGGTGACCGTTTGTACAGGTGATCGTCTTATACAGGTGACCGTTTGTACAGGTGGTTGTCTTATACAGGTGGCCGTTTGTACAGGTGGTTGTCTTATACAGGTGGCCGTTTGTACAGGTGATAGTCTTATACAGGTGACCGTTTGTACAGGTGATTGTCTTATACAGGCGGTCGTTTGTACAGATGATAGTCTTATACAGGTGGCCGTTTGTACAGGTTGTTGTCTTATACAGTTGGCCGTTTGTACAGGTGATTGTCTTATACAGGTGGTC
>NW_004798924.1:42093-48869 GCF_000002075.1 Aplysia californica | reverse complement strand
GTGTGTGTTTGTAAGTCTGTGTTTGTATGTGTGTGTATGTATGTGTGTGTTTGTATGTGTGTGTTTGTATGTATGTGTGTGTTTGTAAGTCTGTGTTTGTATGTGTGTGTATGTATGTGTGTGTTTGTATGTGTGTGTTTGTATGTATGTGTGTGTTTGTAAGTCTGTGTTTGTATGTGTGTGTATGTATGTGTGGTGAGATGCGGATGGGGGCTAGTTTCTACTTTCCCAAAATGAAGGTCTTATGTCCCTGTCAATAGCACTGAACATGTTCAAAAACACTCACAAAGATGACACCCCCCTTCCTCTAAGTGAAAATAAACCGCACTTTTTTGCCCTAAAATGTCCCTCTTTTTGTAATAGGCATAAAGCTCTTCACACGCTCAGACATCATTCATGTTATACATCATTTTGAAGATTGTGATATCTAATTTCGCAAAATGGCGATTAAAAAGCCGTTCGGACTTGATCATTGATGTAAATAAGTTACAAGTAATATGACTGTTTCCATTATTATTTAGCTGAGAAGGATGGGTCGTCATGATCTATGCAACTAGAACAGTTTACAACATGTTTAACTAAGTTCAAATTCAAGTTAATCAGCATTTTGGGAATGAACTCCCCTGACAGCGCATGCGCACTTGAACATGCCAGAACTGGTCAAATACTGAAGATTTCAACCGAAGCCCACTCTCTTGGCGTCGAAATAGGGACCGTCCCCCCGGCGTCATACGGCCCTCAACGAGAGTTCGGTAAAAGCTGCTCAATTTCCGGATAAAACTTGAAATCCAACTCCTGAAAAAGTCAAAATTTTGCACGACTGACCGATCGTTGAAAACTGTTGCTTTAAAAAAAAATCAGTCTTGACAAGAGATATATGAGAAAACTGTTTTATGGAGTCGGAAAAGTTCAGGACTTTTTTGGGGGAAGCCAGTCAGCTAACTGCTCGATACAGCCTATGGATACAGCCGATCTGCGTTATCCTCTGGCCTTGACCTGGGCGACGGGGCCAAAAAAACCCACCAAAAAACCCAGACAGAAGACACCATCTTTTGGTTTTACGGCGCCAAACGTCTAGTGAGGGATGCCATGTATTCGGATTCATTCTCGGCGCCGCCAGCCAACTCCTCAGCCTCCGCCCTCGGCAGTGCTGCGTGCAGTCGAAGAAACCAAGTGGTTTTTTAAAAAAGAATATCCATCGCCGAAGGAAGGCTTTTTCAATATTAGCAGTAACAGTATACGAAAGTCTGACCCAGCGATCGTCACCCAACAGTAAACCCATCCCCACAAGCCATTGTCTCCACTCACTGACCAGCCAAAAACCCTCCCACACGACACGCCCTAGTTAGGACGAGCCTTGAAGTCTCCCACACGTATCTGACTAGACTAGGGTTGTACCGTGAATGCAGAAAATGTACGGAAAACTTTCGTTCTAACTTATTCTAAAATCTAAGTAGGCCTACTCATTTTAGTATTTGGTTGTGAATACAAAAAAGCATATTATTATCATCAGCGGTTTGAACAGAGTTCTTGAATATGTACAAAAGGTCTTGAACTGTGTGGAGCTAAACATTGCACGAAAACGACCAAACAAGTTTCTGTATTGTCGTTGTAAACTTGGAGGGATCAATGGTGGACGAAAAGGACTAGAAAAAAACAACAACCAGCTGAGGACTTAGACCAACCTTCCCTGAGCCTGAGAGACAACAGGGTCGACCTTGATGAACAACCGAATGCTGAGAGTGAGACACCAGCGAGGATGGAAGGTAAGTGGAAGGATAATATCACATTGAATTCTTCCCCCCCCCTCTCTCTCTTTCTCCTCCTCCTCCCCCTCCCTCTCTCTTTCTCCATCTCTTTCTCTCTCACACACACACACACACACAAACTTTAACTTTATTTACTTTAAGGGCTTTTTTCTCAAAATGGACTCTATCTAGGGGGGGTGGGAACACAAAAAATCTGTCATTCTAAAAGTTGTTAAGATATCTTCATAATTTTTGGTATACTGCTAGATGAAACATTATTCTAGTGTAATTTAATAAGTAGTGACACCCCCCAAAAATATTGAATAAATGATTTTATTATAAATCTAATCCGTTGTTATAATCTGAGATTTTTGTCATAAAAATATGGAAGGCCTAAAAATATTCCCCCAAGTTTGGAGCTCGATTCTGAACAAGTTTGTCCTCCTACATCAAACATGCCAAGTCCATCAACTAAAGCAGCCATAGAAGGTTGCAAAACCATTTATTATAATATTTTGAAATCATTTATAACCGTATGATTGATAGATTTTTTTTAGAAATGAGTAGGCTACATTTTCTATATATATGACATTCCAATATGGCAGCCGTTACCATAGCAACACATAACAATTTTAAAAATTTTACTTCATGACCTAATTCTCCGCTCTACTTATATTGATGATACCACATAATATTTGTAAGCTTAGTTTCTTCTTCCTAACGAATTTCAATATTTCCCCCGCATCATGCCTCAATTTACGAAGCTCTCTGGTTGGAACGTTGTCATTTCGAGCTGCTATACTACATTGTTGTCGACACACACATTTAGAGCCAGCAGCTTCCTGATTCCTCCTCTTGTAACCCTCTTTTCCATTTTCTATTTTCTGTTTTTTTCAACCGAAGCTTTGATGTGGAATCCAGGACGTGCCAAGCAATCCTGTTAATTTTTTCCAAGTATGTACATTATTAAACTACTGTTTATATAACTGTTGGTCGTTTTTTTTTACCCCAAGATATTGTCTTGAACCAAGCCCGTCGTAATTGTAGATCGGGTTTATTTTTCATTCGAATCGTATGACTGGTTATTTTAAGAGTTTACAGCAGTTTCAGTTACACAGTTGACAGTTGTGTAAAAAGGGTTGGGCCGTGTGTTGTTACACACACAGACAGGAGTCACCGAGTGGGATTGGGAAATACTGAAAAAGGTTTTGTTTTAGTTCCGTGTATTTCGTATCTGGGCAAAACCACCCTGCTGCCCTGTGTGTATACTCTATGCAAGGTTTGAATTTGAACTTCTCAAACAGTTTGCCTTGGCTTGAGGTTCCTATTTTTCAAGTGAGACAAGAAGTGTAATTAATTAATATTATAATATGTAATATATTCTAATTTCAAATCTAGATCTAGATTAGATCTAATATTTAGATCTAATTTAGATCTAGATCTAGATCTAATCCAAATCCAGATTTCTTTCTTGAATGAAATAAAGGTTTTTTTAGGGCCTAAATCTAGGCCTAGACTATTCTTTGAGGCATATAATATAGTCTAGATCTAGGATCTAGGATCTAGATCTATAAGTAAGACAATTTAGGAGGCTTTTGATCTTATTGATATGGTTTGGATTTTTTTTTAGAAGAGTAGATCTACTGAAGTCTAAGTAGAGTTAGAGACTTTAAAAAAGGATTTTTCCTCTTATTTTATTGTTGGTTTGAGTTTGAGTAGGCTACTGTTCTGTTTTGTGATGTGTTGCGTGTGTAGGCATCTATGACTATGTGTTTGTGTGTGTGTCTGTGTGTTTTTAATGTGTTGCGTGTGTAGGCCTCTATGTGTTTGGGTGTGTGTCTGTGTGTTTTGTGAATGTGTTGCATGTGTAGGCCTCTATGTGTCTGTGTGTGTGTCTGTGTGCGAGCGATGTGTATGATCACTTCTGTAACTGGGTTTTTTTTGTTTCATGTGTGATTTGTTTTCAAGTAAGCCTAGGCCTAATTGCATAGTAATTTTCGCGCTGTGGACCAATCGGGGAGGGGGGGGGGGATTTCAGGTTTGCCTACCCCCTGAAGTAAGAATTTTCCCCCGCTTTAACTTATAATTTGATGTTTTGCAATTAAGTTTGAAATTCTCTAGAAAATAATTGATTTGTGACAGTTTTAGTTAGTGGCTATACTCAGACTGCCGTAAGCTGAACTGACAAAAAGATTTTTTTTCTTGGCAGCAGTTTGGAGAAAAAGAATATTTTTTGTCAGCGTAACCTTTGAATTTAAAAAGAACATTTCCGAAATTTGAATTCTAATTCATTAAAAATGTAGTTTAAAATTGACTTTGAGTTTGTACCTGTAAGACATTACTAGATCTAGTCATGCTTGATCGCAACTTCAAGTCACAAAGATATTTGTAAAGCAAGACTTTAGTGTCACCACAATGATTCGTCCAATTTTTAAGCTGGACAAAGAAAATTACTATCATTACGAGGTTCCATTATTTGTCAGGTAGTTCTTTATGAAAGAAGTCACAAGTGACGTGCTAGAAAACTGCGGCACTACAACCACCTTTGAGATGTCAAATGACTCGACAGCAAACTAATGTGACATTAGTCAGTTCAGTGACCATCTGGTGGACGATAATAAATATGATGTAATGCTAATAAATTTCTCCCTGAATAATGTTTCTACCCCCCCCCCCCTTTCCCCATTTCCCATCCGTTTTCCCCTCTCTCCAGCCTGCTCTTACTTGTACACATCAGCAGCTTCTTTGCTCTTGTCAGTACACACCGCCAGCGTACGTGAAGACAGACAGAAAGACATGCTAGGTGATACATTCTATCATCCTGGTCGATTGTACTCCAGGGAGGGGGTGGTGGTGGTGGTGTGTTTGTTTGCTAAAAAGGCCTTGTATGTTTGATGTTTGTATTGACGCAACAGTGACCAACTGCCATTCGTCACCGATGCCATAATTTGCCCGACGGCAGAGACAAGGGGACAACGCTGACCGAGCAGTGATCCTTGACCGATCGACCATTCGTCGTTCTCCCCTACACTGAGCTCTGGCTTGAAGCTTGCCAGTGTAAGGGAAAACGACGAACCCTCAATTACGCAACAATGGAATAAGTTATGACAAAAATGTTTACACACCGTCAGATGCAGAATTAAATACACTATGAAATATAATGTAAAAATCCAAAATTCAGAAATTTTTGACCATTCGTCGTTTTCCCTTACGACGGCAGAGCTTACGGCAGTATATGTATGATCTGCAGAAAACAATATATATATTGCAGTTTGACCCCCAAGGCAGTGCATCTATGTGCGGGAGTGAAAGTAAAAATTTACCTTTTCTCTTTCCTGGCGTAATAGCTTGAAGTTATTTGAGTAAAAAAATGTAGGAGAAGAATAATGTTTCCTTGAACTTTGACTTTAGATGGTGAGGAAGGTCTTTGATTTTATCCTTTCATTTGGTCTTTTATTTACATGAAATCTGGTCCTCTAGCCTGCTTGTATTTCTTAAGATTCGAAAAAAGATTGATCTTTGCTTGTTTATTTCACAGATTGGCAAGGGTTCTGTTGTAGGGATAATCAGATTTGACCTTGACCATGCGGAAACACTTGTGTCTGTACTCGGCAAAGCTGCTGTGGCTGCTGATGCTGGCGGGGCCAATGTGTGAGTCGAAAGTCTCCAACGTATTTCTCAACTCGTACTACCACTGCGGCCACGACAAGACCTACGAGGTAAACCCCAACAGTGGCTACCTGGTCATGCCAGACGTTAGTCCAGACAGCAGAACACACACGTTCAGGGACTGCGAGGTGACCTTTCACTCTGCCAGACAAACTGGCAACCTTTGTGTGTCCCAGGAGGGCTCGCTTAGTCGAATTATGGATTCCAATGCTGAGCTTAGTGTTTACGATGGCTACGGGGATGACAAACCCAAGGTTTTTACGCTGGGGTATTATCCGGACGAGTGGGCGTACCGTGAGGTTTGCACCAATTCTCCGTACCTCCACTTCTACATCCGAAGGAAAGACAAAACGGTCAACGTAAATGTCAGGAATATGAAGCTGTTGTTCAAAGTACTCGACATTGAAAGTAAAGACCGCACTCTTTACTTTGATGAACAATATTGCGACGGGAACTACAAGCTGAAGAAGAGTTGGGTAAATGTTTTGAACAGACTTCCGCCTTCAAGCACAGGTGAAGGAAGAGAAGCCAAGGAAATTTGTGGGTTCGAGCTGGACAAAGAACCGAGAGACGGGCGGCGCTTCTGTGTGGTGTACGTGCCTCTGGAGAATTTCGACTGCTCAAGTGGCTGGGAACTTTCAGTTTCGAGCAAACCACGTTCTCTGAAGAGGCAATTCTTCGTGTTTAGCCTGAGCTGTAGCGAGAGTCGTGCTCGGAAAACGCAGGTTTGGTGCGGGAGCAACTCGACTGACTCGTACAGTCTGATCATGCAGAGGAAGGTCAAGGGCGACTCTGTCGTGGAACCAGCGAGGATGTTCCGCCTCATTGTCACGGATTATGACGGCTCGGTGGAAAGTCTTAGGGCGAAGGTGGAGGCTGAACTGAGGAAGGGACGCCACGAGTCGGAAGGATTGGGTACGGTGTACATCGCCCTCATCATTGCCTTAGTAGTAGGGGGGTTGGTCTTACTGGCAGCAATTGTCTACAAAGTCCGGCACAAGATGCCGTGGTACCATGCGGTCCACAACCCTGGCTCGGAGAAAGAGGATGTGTGATGTGTTGACTCATGACTGGATTTCCTTGATTCTCATGCACAGGAGTTTCTGTGTACCTGAATGGATTTCTTTGACTTTCATGCACAGGAGTTTCTGTGTAGATCTTGTTCAGTCACCTTAAGTCACATGTTTACTGTTATTGTTATTCCCCAGGGAGTTTTTCTGTTTCAACAATATGTGGAGGGTTTCACGACACTCCCCATGATGAGTCCCCCGGCACACGACCTCATTGAGTAGACGACAGTTCCTGCCATGTGGGTCAGGTTTGGTCGTCGGAAAGCTTGGTTTTGCATTCGGGGGGGAG
>NW_004798924.1:35095-41853 GCF_000002075.1 Aplysia californica | reverse complement strand
CCCCCTGAAAAAACCCCAAGAAAAACATCAATAGCTTTCAAGTTTGCAGCCTAACATTTCTCCTCGAAGGTTCTACACCAGCCTACCTTTGAGTTTTTTCATATAAAGCCTTCTTGTTGGCTTGTTGAGATACCCGTGACAAAATCTGTGTGTGTCAGTGTGGGTTCCTCAGTCTCTGACTGGGACATAGCCTCGGTACATGACACTGTAGTGCTCATTTATGTACATCACTATTAGCGGATCTGTAACTACGGGATAATTTCTCTGTTCCAACATTAGCAATACCACCATAGATATTGGACTCAATCAGGTGTATTTAATTAAGAGTGTGTTCTTCTATTCAGCAACTTATATGCCTCACCTTGACTGAATATACAAACAATTGTTATTTCATGTACTTTGTATTTTCCTGAATGACATCTATATTAATATAAGAACAGGCTTTTTCAAAATGTTTGTCCGTTCTTTGCCTTCATAAGTGCCTGGCTTACACACATGTATGATCTTCAAGAATCTTTGAGCTGTCCAGTCAGGACATATTTAGGGCCATTTTTTGTTACTGCATGAACATATATATTATTATATTATTATATTATTATTATGTTTATTTGATGAGATTTTTGCATGCTTAAATGACGTGTTAGTCCAAAGCTCGAGGCCATTGTTTGACCTGTGTTTAGTTGTAGGCCTACAAAGGTGGCCAGAAGGGGTAGACTTTGTTGTGGAAGGACGTCAAACCTCAACTCACCGACTCCAGTTTCTTCTACAGCTGACGAGATCTTATTGATACATTGCAGTTGTCAAGATCCATTCAGCAGGTTAGCTGGAGGATATTGGTTAGCTGGATGATATTGGTTAGCTGGATGATGATATTGGTTAGCTGGATGATAGTGGCAAAAGGCAGTTTGAAGAGTTTAAATCTTAATGTTCTCAGTATTGGAGTGTGCTCATTTCTTGCATGGCCAATGTTTTCCATGTGTTTCTGTTGTTGTTAGCGATCCAGTCCATGTGTTTCTCACATTTCACGTTTTTTTTTACCTGTTTTCAATTTATTACAGATTCCAGCAGTTGGTATTTGATGGTTTTTTAAAAAGAAAAATTCCCTCTTTTTAGTTCCTACTTGAAATATTGATGATCATGATTGATAAGTGAATTTATTGGGTACATATTCCCCACTCCACACCATGCTCTATGCACTGTACAGCTTTTATCCAGAACACCGTAGAACATGACTCAGAAACGTTCTCTGCTTCCCAGGAAGCATAGGCCTACAGTGCTAGCAGCAGATGCAATTTTTACTAACAATTAACGAACTGACAAGATCTTTTGCCGTCTCTATGTATTGCAAAGTGATCAACTTGAAATCTTCTCCCATTGTCATCTCTAACAACTCGAATGATTTCTTTTTGTTGTTGTTGCTGAGGCAGCTGTGTTTGTGCATGGTTGTCTGGCCCTATCTTTGTCAAAATCTGGTTGTCTGGCCCGATCTGGTTGTCTGGCCCTATCTTTGTCAAAATCTGGTTGTCTGGCCCTATCTTTGTCAAAATCTGGTTGTCTGGCCCTATCTTTGTCAAAATCTGTGAATGCACGGGCCTGCTGCAATGGAGCATATATATGGTGCAGTCAATCTTACTTGCTAATCCCTTGTACAGTTCAGTATTGCATATTTGAATGTTGGAAAGATAGCCAAAGCTGTGGATTTGATTGGTTGATTGGTTTCACAAAAATCCTGAGAGTTAGTTTCTCTGCTGTTGTTATGTAGTTCTTAGTTGATCTTGAGTATGTCCCAAAGATCACGAAGATCCATAGGTTAGTTTCTCTGCTGTTATTTAGATCTAGTTCTTAGTTTACCTTGAGTAAGTCCCAAAGGTGTGAAATCCTGTCGTTGTAATTCCAGTCCAGTGATGAAGTATCCAGGAAAGAAAACAAAATTGTTGTTTGTTGCTGCTTGCTCTCAGTGAGTGACTCGTCCATTGTTTCCTCACAGCTTACTTTGGTCTTTACTTCTAGCTCACACAAATGTACCTCCCATTTTCTTATCCTTGCTCAATTTACTGTGGCCTTTCAACAGTTTCTTTTTTTGGAAAATATTGTTTTAAGCTGAATGGGAAATATAGATCTAGCGCTTTTGATGAATTTTGAATTTCAGGCATCAATGTAATTTTCTCGTTTGTCATGGATAAACTTTGTAGTTGGATGCAACTCTTAACATATAATGGTATTCTTGATGGTAAATACCTCTAAAGTGAGAAAACAAATAAAAGGAATATCATTATTGAGTAGAATAATGGTCCTGATCAACTGGAACTGAAACAGAAGGGAGAAAACCTGAGAGTTGCATCGTCAGCTTTTTGACTGCTCGTGTAAGTTGTAAGTCTCCGTCAGACCACAGACTGTGTAGCGGAGAATCTTTGGTCAGACCATAGACCGTGTAGGTCAAACCAATGACCGTGTAAAGGAGAATCTTTGGTCAGACCACAGACCGTGTAGCGGAGAATCTTTGGTCAGACCATAGACTGTGTAGCGGAGAATCTTTGGTCAGACGCCCCTTTCCAAAAGGCCTATGGCAGAGTTGTGCTCTAACCAGTCGATTTGCTGTGTGTTAGGTGGCAGGTTTAAGAACAGTGTCATTTTCCTCCCCTTCCACTCCATGGAAGTATTTAGAAGTTGTGTTGTTATTTCAAAGTTCGTTTTGATCTGAGCAGTCAAAAAACTAATTTGAACTCAGCAAAAAGCAAACACAACAAGCAGTGTCTCCTTGTTTTGTGTGTGCGATGATGTCTCCTTGTTTTGTGTGTGTGATGATGCAGCACATAACCTGGGAGTCGTTGAAGCCATATGTAGAAAAACAGTGGAGTCTACACACCATCCCTGTTATATCAGGTTTCCACTGTACAGTGGAGTCTGCACAAAACGAACGTGGTCAACCCCTGATTTTTTTGCTTTTCTTTGAGCAAAGAATCAAAAATGTGGCGACACCAAGGTTTGTATTTGTATGCAAAAATGTAATGATGTTATGAACTTGAAAGAACAGTATTATGTTTTAATTATTTTGTGAGTTGCCGTGAGCTTCCTGTGTGAGTCAGGACAAACTGTTGTGCAAGTTGTCAGATTTGCTTTCCTGGTTCTATGAAGCTTTTCTCCTCTTTTTTACATTTTTATAACATGTGTATATATTTTTGTATATTTGACTGCTGAAAACTGTAGCAAGATGATTGGTCACCGCGTATTGTGTTCTGGGCAAGGTGTAGTAGGCTACATGTGTAGTTTAACGAAACACACCCACCTCTTCTGGCTATCCAACTTGCACTGACTGGTGACAAATTTTTTTCACCTCGACTGCGACTCACCACACCCACGAGTTCTGTCTTCCCCACTCCGTGGCTCACGCCCCGCCCTGCCCTTGTTCTCGTCTTCAGTGTCAAATAGGTACTTGACTACTTTCCCGAAATAACCCAACTGACCACAGAGGATGTTTGCCACTGAGGCTAGAAGAGGTGGCACCTCCTCGAGTGTTTTCTGAGCTCTCTGAAACACTCCTTTATTGTGTCAGCACCGACGACACCAGCTCTCTGAAACACTCCTTTATTGTGTCAGCACTGACACCAGCTCTCTGAAACACTCCTTTATTGTGTCAGCACTGACACCAGCTCTCTGAAACACTCCTTTATTGTGTCAGCACTGACACCAGCTCTCTGAAACACTCCTTTATTGTGTCAGCACTGACGACACCAGCTCTCTGAAACACTCCTTTATTGTGTCAGCACTGACGACACCAGCTCTCTGAAACACTCCTTTATTGTGTCAGCACTGACACCAGCTCTCTGAAACACTCCTTTATTGTGTCAGCACCGACGACACCAGCTCTCTCAAACAGTCCTTTATTATGTCAGCACTGACACCAGCTCTCTGAAACACTCCTTTATTGTGTCAGCACTGACACCAGCTGTCTTCTTGCTCTTATTTTGGCACATGCGGTTCTTGATTCTGTCTTTGTGCTGTGTCAGAAATCCCTGCCCCAGTCTTCTTCCGGGAGATTGTCCTGGAAGTTCCCGAAGTCTTTGTCCAAAATACGTTTCACTTCACCGCCATACGCTGGTAGGCGTAGAATACGCTTATTGGTAGGCGTAGATCTACACACACTTTTCTTGCCATACCTAGAATGGAGCTAAACAAATCTATTGTGACCACTCAGGAAAATTCCCCCCCCCCCCCCACATTTGATTTGAAATAACTGTTAGTCTAGTAAAATGAATGAAAGTAGGCTGCTACCTAGTCAAAAACTGCATGTATGTAGAATATGTTTGACATTATTTATTGTGACTCGAATCCCACTAATCACTTAGCCTCAGTGGCGACCTTTTCTGGAGCAGAGAAATATTTCTAATGCACGCTGTCTAGATGTCGGGAAATGTTTCTTTCTATGTCGGGAAATGTTTCTGTCTATGTCGGGGAATGTTTCTGTCAATGTCGGGAAATGTTTCTGTCTATGTCGGGAAATGTTTCTGTCTATGTCGGGGAATGTTTCTGTCTATGTCGGGAAATGTTTCTGACACACGTTGTGTAGATGTCGGCCTGAAGTGCATGACAAGATCACCACCCACACTCTGCCCCAGCTCCGCTGATTCTGTGTTTTGATTTGACATTTCTTCCTTTTGTGAAATTTAGTTATAGACTCATTTCTAGTCATTGCTGTGCATTCCTTTCTATAAATCTATTGTTTTGGGGAATTTATAGTAGGCCTACATACAGGTATATAGATCTATATATATATATGTTTTCTAACTTTTATTTTTCTGGGCTTGGGTAAAACTTGTATCTGGGTTATTGTTCCAGGACATTCTGAGACTTTTTTCTATTGTGTTTGGTTTTGTTTGAAAGGGTTTGGTTACAATCAGTTACTGTATATATATTATGTGAGCAGACAGATGGCGTATAAGTTCACTCTTTTTATTTGATAAGTAGTGACAAAGAAGCAGGAGTACATTAGCTTAATGTTGCTCACTCAGTGATACGAGGCTTGACCAATCAGAGAAATGCCGAAGTGAAGAGAGAGAAGGCCTCTAGCGGTGCACTTACCCAAGTGGAAATGTCCAAGTTTTTCACTGCTCATTATGTGGCAGATTTCTCTTTGCTAGAATTGGTGTCATTGCCCGTAGATATTGTTAGAATGTTAGAAGCAACGAGTCGTCTTTAGCCTTGTGTCTTTTTGTTCGCTGAAGAAGATGGGTGGGTCATTGTCGGACAATGGCGGACGTACTATTGATGTTATCATCATTACAACTGTTGTTGCTATTGTCATTATTATTGTTATGATGATGATGATGATGATGATTATTATTATTATTATATGGACACCATTTGAAAAACAAAATTTTGAATGCTGTAATTTTTGGTACGGAAGCTGTGTTTTTTTCAAGTAATGAGCAATGATATTACATGTCACAAGCTTTGCTTTAGGAGAGAGAGAGAGTCAGGGTTAGCGCGTGTGTCTATGTGGGGCACAGGTGTGGGGGAGAGGAACAACAAAGATCACCCTGGCCCACACTACCCCACCCTGCCCCACCCTGCCCCACCCTACCCCACACTACCCCACCCTACCCCACCCTGCCCCACACTGCCCCACACTACCCCACCCTGCAACCTCCCAACCACATTTCTCTCAGCAGTTGTTTTTTTTATATGGACGACTATTATTGGCTAATAATGACTCGTATTTTATTTTTATTTTTAAAAAATCACCCCATTATACAGGGAGGTGCAGTGAATGCTTCCCTTCATCCCATGAATACAACATGTGTACCTGGCTGCAACTCATAGTCCCCATCTGTTGTTTTGTCTCATTCTATATTCTCTTGATCAGTATTAGCGGCTTTTTGTACTCAGCACTTTATGTTTATGGTAATTTTGCATGGATAGCTAAAGTCTAAAGTACGTGTCTATCTTTGTTTGACAGCTGCTTTTGTTTCATTTTGTATGGTACGATTATTTCATGTCATGTTGGGTGTTGTTTTTGAAATTTTGGTTTTTCCTGTTTGAAAGTATTCAGTACTAGACTCTAGTACTTCTCTATCGTTGTTTGACAATGTCCTGTTTGGTGTCCTGTCTTTGGTTGTTCACTTGTGTAGATGACGACACTTGTGTAGATGACGACACTTTTTTAGCTTTTAGAGAAGGCAGCCACGTAGTTGTGCCATACTCATCTCGAGAAATCAGCTGATTGAAAAAAAAAAGAAATTGCAGTTTCTATTCTGTGGTATCAGTTGCATGCTCTCAAAATATTTGGTCCAAATTCCGACTCTAAATGTTAAAGAAAGCAAGAAAATAGACATAGATCTACATAAGTTGGAGTACAATTTTTGTAAACGAGGAAATACTTTTTTTTTCTCTCTTGTGAAAAAGTTTCTGGGCGTAGAACAGGCGGACAGTTGGCCGAGGGAGCTCAGTGTTTGTCCTAGGGAGCTCAGTGTTTGTCCTAGGGAGCTCAGTGTTTGTCCTAGGGAGCTCAGTGTTTGTCCTAGGGGATGTGAACAATCTCAGCTTGACATTCCTCTATGCGCCTCACAGACTGATCAAGTAAGAGATAGAGTTGTTGGCAAGACTACACTGTAAGAGATAGAGTTGTTGACAAGATTACACTGTAAGAGATAGAGTTGTGGACAAGATTACTCTGTAAGAGATAGAGTTGTTGACAAGATTACACTGTAAGAGATAGAGTTGTTGACAAGATTACACTGTAAGTTAAGAGATAGAGTTGT
>NW_004798924.1:19487-30704 GCF_000002075.1 Aplysia californica | reverse complement strand
TGGTTTGTCCGTGTAATACTTGTATATGTGAGTGGTTTGTCCGTGTAATACTTGTATATGTGTGTGTGGTTTGTCCGTGTAATACTTGTATATGTGAGTGGTTTGTCCGTGTAATACTTGTATATGTGAGTGGTTTGTCCGTGTAGTACTCGTATATGTGTGTGATTTGTCCGTGTAATACTTGTACTTGTGTGATGTTGACTGTCACTGATGGAGGAAGGCGAGATCTTTTTTTTTACTTCTTTTTGTCTGTTCTAGTTTACTTGTAGCTTGTAGCCTGCTATTTCTTTCCTTTCCTTTTACATTTTACTTTATACCGGTTATCCAATTCATGTTTGCAATAAAAATTTTAAAAACCAACTCCCATTCAGTTGTCTATACTAGAAAATGTTTAGGTTATTTTGTTTTTATAATCTTTTGTTGTGTTCAGTCTAGATCTAGATTTAGATATACTAGAAAATGTTTTTTTTCCCCCTGAATTTCTGTTGTTGTGTTCAGTTTATACTAGAAAATGTTTTTTCCTGCTCGATTTCAGTTCAAAATGTGTCCACTTTTTTCTATCTCTCTGAGGGAGACATCTGTGTGCTGTAGTCACCCTTTCTTTCATTGAGTGGAACCCACATTGTGCTGAAAAGAGGTGTAAAACCCAAAATCCAATTGTCTAAAGTAAAATCGGGAAGTAGATGTGCATGTTGCAGGCCTTCCTGATGTCATGTTTCCTTTTTCTTCCTCTCAACGCTGGGAAGTTCTTCCAAGGAGAGGAGGTCTACAATTTGCAACGCTTTGTATGGGAATGTTATACATACATGTACCTTTACTTTGTATGGGAATGTTATACATACATAAAATGTACCTATACTTTGTATGGGAATGTTTTACATGTATAAAATGTAGGCCTACCTATACTTTGTATGGGAATGTTATACATACATAAAATGTACCTATACTTTGTATGGGAATGTTATACATACATAAAATGTACCTATACTTTGTATGGGAATGTTTTACATGTATAAAATGTACCTATAATTTGTATGTGAATGGTATATAAATGTACCTATACTTTGTATGTGAATGTTTTACAATTGTAGATCTAGATCTACCTATAACTTGTCTTGTATCATTCTTTGCTTTTTTAATTTTTAAAAATTAGTTTGTTACTTTTTTTACTCATGTATACCATTCTTTATGTTTCATAATTATGTAATACATGTTATATAATACTATATTATTATTATATATATATAACCTGTTGCGTACTGGCGACAAGCTTTGTTCTTGATACTTGATGTTCTGTTCTGTTCGTGGCTACGCTTCATTAAAACAAACAGTTCTCACCCGGCCTTTTTGTTTGTTCTCTGTTTGTGTTGGTGGGGTAGGTGGTTGGAGGGCGCCACTGGGTGGTCCTACTTCTTGACTTTCCCTCTGTTGTTTCTGTCTGTGTGGGTGGTTGGAGGGTGTCGCTGGTCGGTCCTACTTCTTTACTTTCCCTCTGTTGTTTCTGACACCCCGGGGCAGTGCCACTGACTGTAGTGACCCCCCGGGGCAGTGCCACTGACTGTAGTGACCCCCCGGGCAGTGCCACTGACTGTAGTGTCTTTAGGCCTTTCCCAAAGGGGGGACATTTCTCGTTCAAGCACAGTAGAATTGTACATGGGCTCACTCATGTCATGCTCATAACTGCGCCTGATCTACAACAGGGAACTGCTGCTTTTTCTTTCCTGATCCTTACTATTTTCATTTTCCTCTACTTCTTTTGTATGTTTGTCACTCTCTTGTGACCCGCTATTTTGGGGTGCCTTGATAGTCGAAGCAGACTTTGTCAACTTTGTGCTGTTGAGGCTAGAGAGGTGAGCAGAGTAAGCCTGATTCCCTGTAAAGACTTCTCTGTTGACACCCACCCCTTGGCGCTCATATGACCTTATGCAGTTGCGAGCGCCGTAAAACCCTCTATCATAAAGAAATATGACTGTGTGGGTGTTTGGAGGGTGTCACTGCAGGTAGGTCCTACTTCTTGACTTTCCCTCTGTTGTTTCTGTCTGTGTGGGTGGTTGGAGGGTGTCACTGGTAGGTCCTACTTCTTGACCTTCCCTCTGTTGTTTCTGTCTGTCTGTGTGGGCGGTTGGAGGGTGTCACTAGTAGGTCCTACTTCTTTACTTTCCCTCTGTTGTGTGTGTCTGTGTGGGTGGTTGGAGGGTGTCACTGGTAGGTCCTACTTCTTGACCTTCCCTCTGTTGTTTCTGTCTGTCTGTGTGGGCGGTTGGAGGGTGTCACTAGTAGGTCCTACTTCTTTACTTTCCCTCTGTTGTGTGTGTCTGTGTGGGTGGTTGGAGGGTGTCACTGGTAGGTCCTACTTCTTTACTTTCCCCTCTGTTGTTTCTGTCTGTGTGGGTGGTTGGAGGGTGTCACTGGTAGGCCCTACTTCTTTACTTTGTCTGTCTGTGTGGGTGGTTGGAGGGCGCCACTGGTAGGTCCTGTTTCTTTACTTTCCCTCTGTTGTTTCTGTCTGTGTGTCTTACTTTTTCCCAGCACTAATAAATGACCATTATTGTGTCAATGTGCTTCCCTTTAGTCAAACAAACAAACAAACAATGTTTCTGTACATTACTATAAAGTAACCTCTTTATTCCTCGCAACTTGTATGACCTATTGTGTCTCAGATGGCGGAAACGTTTTTCGGAAAATTAAAAAAAAAGAGCTTGGGTTGTCCCTGAGCGGTGGTTCTTGTCTTTGTGTTCATTTGTCGATGTTTCTGTTGGAGAGATTAGTTATTACAATTGATTAATTGTTTCATCTTGGAGACTTCCTTGTACCGAGCGACAATAGATTAATTGTTTCCACGAGCTTCCCTTTCCTCCAACAAACACACAGCACTCATCGCAGGGCAAACAATAACGCCTCACCAAAGACCTTACTAGTATAAAACCTCCTTGCACGCCACCAAAGACCTTATTGTATAACCCACGGCTTACTAGAATAATCAGGCCTCCCCAGCGGGCGCGTAGTCTGAAAATGTGGAGGCGAGTTTAAAACGAGGTCACTGCAGTAGCCTACGCGAGACAATAGGACGGCAGCGCAATCAGATCACCGAAAGGAAAATCAAATAAGACTGTGCTTATTGTACAAACAAATATTATCTAGATTGGATTTATGATAACTAGATTTCTAGATCTAGACTGTAGTTCTTGTCTCATTTCTCTTTCTAGGTGCGGTAAAAGAGCTTCACTTCCCATTGGCAAAGGGCACAGGAAATAATGAGAGAAAGAAGAAGAATAAAAATAGCATTTTATAGCACATATCCATGGAAAACACAATTCAGGCTCTATGTGCTAAAAAATATACTCATTCATTATGCAAGCAAAGAATAATTTATAGGCCTAACAGCAGAAACATTGCCAAATATGGGTAATACACACCTAAAAATGTAAGCATGTATACACACATATAGACATGATAGACACTATGCGTTCACAAATATAGCAGTGTAAATATTATGAAAAAGGTTTAACTTACAACATTGTTTATGAAGACAGCTTTAGGACTTTCTGTTTAGGTTCTTTCTCAGATGGTGGATATCCAATCTTGCAGAAATTGTTTAGCAAAATATTGCTCATGACAAAGCAGTTGTGCTGTCTCATCTCAAAACCACAATACTGTGAGATGGCCATAAATATTTCACTCAAAGAGTTTCTGCATAGCCTACCTTGTCACACACTGGCTCCTATAAATGAACACAATGAATCAAAAGAAACCATGTCTTTTTGTGAATATTCTTCGAACTGGTCACTTTCAACTGATCTGACTGAATAACTAGCCTAGATCTAGATCTAGCTCTAGGCCTACATGTTATTTTTGCTAAGGGCACTGGTGTGGGAATTAAACTTTTGGGCAAGTTAAAAAACAACGATGGAGGGTTTCTTGGTCTTAACCTTCCTTTGACAGAAATAGCTTCAAATCCATCTCTGGAAAATGTTTAATAGACTACAAACAACAGTATTTGCAGTATCGGGTATATTGTCGCGAGGGATTGCTTTTATCCAACGTTCTCTCTCATCTTTATCTTAGATCTAATGTAGATCTATATTCTAGATCTAGATATCTAGATCTAGATCTAGATCTAATCTAAAAACGGTAACCTTGTCAGTAAAGTCATAATTTAACCTGCACCCAGTAACACAACATTTTCTGCCCATTTCCAACAAGTCTGTACAATGTACATTATTCCATTAGAAAGCACTGAAATTGATAGATCTAATCCAAATGAACTACTCTCGGCCTATCCTCATGTCACACACACGTTTCACATCACAAAGCAAGGCGGCGGACATTTTGAAAACTTTGTTTACTTCCGTCCCTGTTCTTCTCACCTCCCCTGACCTAATACATTTCAGAAATGTTTTTCAAGTAAAAAAAACAACAATTGTAATTCAAATGAAGAACATTTTCAAAAATGGAGAAATGTAAAGTGTACATTGGAAGCTATTTGGTATTAAAGAAAGGATAGATCTATTTCTTTATTTCTGCCAGGGAATTTGTTAAATGCTATTTATAGGAATGGGATGTCAATCGACTGTTTAATGTGACTCCCACGTTCTGACCTAGTTATGCGTCGCCTCCACATTTTCAGACTACGGTCGCGCTGAGGAGGCCTGATTATTCTAGTAAGCCGTGGTATAACCTAAATAGCGCCTCACCAAAGACCTTACTGTATAACCTCTATAGCGCCTCACCAAAGACCTTACTGCATAACCTCTATAGCGCCTCACCAAAGACCTTACTGCATAACCTCCTTGCACGCCGCCAAAGACCTTACTGCATAACCTCCTTGCACGCCGCCAACTTCACTTGTGTCGTGAGCCAAAAACACTGTCGTCGCACACAGTGACAAAGGAGGTTCACTAATGACTAATGACTAAATACTAGGCCCCCTAATGACTAATTAACCAATGACTAATGGCCTCCCCTCAAAGTAAGAGTCAGACGACCCCCTAGATGTACACTATAGGTTTACAAGGGGGTAATAGCTTTACGGACGACTCCCATCACCACCCACTTAGTCCTTGACCTTGACCTTGACCTTTACCAAAGATTTCCCCCCACTCGACGTCTACCGATCCAAGAGGAAGGGAAAATAAAGACAAGTCAAGTCAAGGGTCAAGTCAAGTCAAGTCAAGTCAAGTCAAGTCAAGTCACGTAAGTCAAGTAAATCAAGTAAAATAAAGTCAAGTAAGTCAAATCAAGTCAACAATCTATACTAGAAAATGTTGTTTTGTTGTTGTTTTTTTGTGTTCAGTCTATACTAGGAAATTGTTTTTCTAAATTGTTGCTGTTGCGTTCAGTCTATACTTTTAAACATTTTTGCTGTTGCGTTCAGTCTATACTTTTTAACATTTTTGCTGTTGCGTTCAGTCTATACTTTTTAACATTTTTGCTGTTGCGTTCAGTCTATACTATAAAAAGTTTTTGAATTCTAAATTTTTTTTGTTTTGTTCAGTCCATACTAGAAAATGTAAAAAAAAAAGTTTCTGAAATGTTGTTGCTGTGTTCAGTCTACACTAGAAGCGTTTTTCTTTTTCTTACTTTTTGTTTTTTTGTTTTCATTCTATATTAGAGAATGTTAAAAGGTTTTTTTTCAGAATTTTTGTTGTTGTGTTCAGTCTATACTAGATCTAGACAATTTTTTACACTTTTGTTGTTGTGTTCAGTTTTTACTAGATTAGAAAATGTTTTTTTCAGATATTTTGTTTCAATACTTTTGTTGTTGTGTTAAGTTTATACTAGATAATGTGTTTTTTCTGACTTTTTGTTGTTTTCTTTAGTCTCTACTAGAATTTATTATTTTAAAAAAAATTAATGTTGCCATATTCAGTCTATACTGGAAAATGTTGTTTTTTTTCCTGTGTTGTTGTGTTCAGTCTATAGAAAATGTAAGTTTTTTCAGAATTTTTGTTTTTGTGTTCAGTTTATACTAGAATTAAATTTAAGAAAATTTTTAATGCATTTTTGTTGTTGTATTCAGTCTATACTAGATCTAGAAATTTTTTTCTTTTTTTTACATTTTGTTGTTGTGTTCAGTTTTTACTAGAGAATGTTTTAATGTTTTTCTTTTCTGAATGTTTGTTGTTGTGTTCAGTCTATACTAGAGAATGTTTTAATGTTTTTCTTTTCTGAATGTTTGTTGTTGTGTTCAGTCTATACTAGAGAATGTTTTAATGTTTTTCTTTTCTGAATGTTTGTTGTTGTGTTCAGTCTATACTAGAGAATGTTTTAATGTTTTTCTTTTCTGAATGTTTGTTGTTGTGTTCAGTCTATACTAGAGAATGTTTTAATGTTTTTCTTTTCTGAATGTTTGTTGTTGTGTTCAGTCTATACTAGAGAATGTTTTAATGTTTTTCTTTTCTGAATGTTTGTTGTTGTGTTCAGTCTATACTAGAGAATGTTTTAATGTTTTTCTTTTCTGAATGTTTGTTGTTGTGTTCAGTCTATACTAGAGAATGTTTTAATGTTTTTCTTTTCTGAATGTTTGTTGTTGTGTTCAGTCTATACTAGAGAATGTTTTAATGTTTTTCTTTTCTGAATGTTTGTTGTTGTGTTCAGTCTATACTAGAGAATGTTTTAATGTTTTTCTTTTCTGAATGTTTGTTGTTGTGTTCAGTCTATACTAGAGAATGTTTTAATGTTTTTCTTTTCTGAATGTTTGTTGTTGTGTTCTCTATACTAGAGAATGTGTTTTTCTTTTACAATTTGTTGTTGTGTTTAGATTTTGCAAGAACATTTTTTTCCAGAATTTTTTTTTTTTTCAGTCTATCTACATTTTAAAAAAAATTTTGTTGTTGTGTTCAGTTTATACTAGAAAATCTATGCTTTTTTCTTAATTTTGTTTTGTTGTGCTCAGTCTTTACTAGAAAATGTTTTTTTTAAAGAATGTTTTTTTTTTTGGTTTTTCGTCTATACTAGAGAATGTTTAATTTTTTGTAAAAATCTGAATTTTTGTTGTTGTGTTCAGTCTATAGCCTACTACAAAAGTATTTTGTTGTGTTCAGTCTATACTAGTACTAGAAATGTATTTTTTTTCTATATTTTTATTGTTTTGTTCAGTTTATACAACAAAATGTTTTTTTTCTGATTTTTTGTTGTTGTGTCTACACAAGAAATTATTATTAAATTTTTGTTTTATTTTATTTTAATGATTTTTTGTTGTTGTTTTCAGTCTATACTAGAATCTAGATTCTAGAATTGTTTTTAAATAAAAAAATTGTGCTCAGTCTATACTAGAATCTAGATTCTAGAATTGTTTTTAAATAAAAAATTTGTGCTCAGTCTATACTAGAATCTAGATTCTAGAATTGTTTTTAAATAAAAAAAATTGTGCTCAGTCTATACTAGAATCTAGATTCTAGAATTGTTTTTAAATAAAAAATTTGTGCTCAGTCTATACTAGAATCTAGATTCTAGAATTGTTTTTAAATTAAAAATTTGTGCTCAGTCTATACTAGAATCTAGATTCTAGAATTGTTTTTAAATAAAAAATTTGTGCTCAGTCTATACTAGAATCTAGATTCTAGAATTGTTTTTAAATATAAAATTTGTGCTCAGTCTATACTAGAATCTAGATTCTAGAATTGTTTTTAAATAAAAAAAAATTGTGCTCAGTCTATACTAGAATTTAGATTCTAGAATTGTTTTTAAATTTAAAAAATTGTGCTCAGTCTATACTAGAAAAAAACATTTTTTTCTACTGAATTGCTGTTGTTTGTTCAGTTTCTACTAGAAAATGTTTTGTAAAAAAAAAAAATTGTTGTTGTGTTCAGTTTCTACTAGAAAATGTTGTTTTTTTTACAGAATTTCTGTTGTTGTGCTCAGTCTATACTAGAACATATTAAAAAAATTTTTTTAATGAATTTTTGTTTCTGTTTTCAGTCTAGATTCTTTGTTAGAAAATATTTATATATTTTTTATTTTTGTTGTTGTGCTCAATCTATACTAGAACATTTTTATTTTTAATTTCTTTTTTTTTTCCTGAATTTTTGTTGTTGTGTTCAGTCTATACAGTAAACTAGAAAATGTATTTTTGTTCTTAATTATTGTTGCTGTGTTCAGTCTACATGTTTTTTTTCAGAATTTTTTTTTCAGTCTATACTAGAGAATGTTTAAAAATGGGTTTTTTTCTTCTGAATTTTAGTTGTTGTGTTCAGTCGAAAAATGAAAAACCTTTAAAAAACAATTTTTGTTGTTGTTGTGTTCAGTCTATAGCCTATTAGATCTAGTAAATGTTTTTTAAAAGTAATTTGTTGTAGTGTTCAGTCTATACTAGAAAATGTTTTTTTTCTCCTGAATTTTGGTTGTTGTGTTCAGTCTATATACAATCTATCCTAGAAAATATTATTATATTTGTTATTTTAGTTGTTGTGTTCAGTCTATACTAGAAATTTTTTTTTTGGTTTTTAAAAATTTGTGTTGTTGTGTTCAGTCTATACTAGAAAATGTTTGATTTTTTCAGAATTTTTTTTTGTTGTGTTCAGTTTATACTAGGATTTCTTACCTAAAAAAATAAATTTAATGAATTTTTGTTGTGGTGTTCAATCTGTACTAGAAAATGTGTGGTTTTTTTTGTTTGTTTTTTTGGTACACTTTTGTTGTTGTGTTCAGTTTTTACTAGATCTAGAAAATGTTAAACAAATATTTTTTTCTATATTTTTGTTGTTGTGTTCAGTTTTTACTAGATCTAGAAAATGTTAAAAAAATATTTTTTTCTATATTTTTGTTGTTGTGTTCAGTTTTTACTAGAAAATGTAAAAAAAATATTTTTTTCTATATTTTTGTTGTTGTGTTCAGTTTATACTAGAACATGTTTTTCTTTTTTTGAATTTTTTGTTGTTGTGTTCAGTGTATACTAAAGAATGTGGGTTTTTATTCACAATTTTGTTGTTGTGTTCACTTTTTGCAAGAATTTTTTTTTTCTGAACTTTTGTAGTGTATACTAGAAAATGCGTTTTTTTCGTTGAAATTTTTGTTGTTGTGCTTAGTTTATACTAGAAAATGTTATTTTTTCTTAATTTTTTTTTCTGTTGCGAGGTCTATTCTAGAAAATGCTTTATTGTTCCGCCTTTTTAAAAAGTCTATACTAGAGAATGTTGAAAAACAATTTTTTTTCTGAATTTTTGTTATGCTCAGTCAGTTTATGCTAGAAATTCTTTGTTGTTGAATTTTTGTTGCTGCATTCAGTATATACTAGAAAATATTTTTAAACATTTTATTTTAATGAATTTTGTTCTACTAGAAAATGTATAAAAAAAATAATTTGTTGTTGTGTTCAGTTTATACTAGAAAATGAATGTGTTTTTTTTCTAAATGTATGTAGTCTTTGTTCAGTCTATACTAGAATTTTTTATTTTAAATTTAAATGCATTTTTTTAATGTTGTTTTCAGTTTATATTAGAAAATGTTTTTCTATATTTTTTGTTGTGATATTCAGTCTGTACTAGAAAATGTTTTTTTTTTTCTGAATTTTTGTTATTGTGTTCAATTTATACTAGAATTTTAATGATTTTAAAACATTTTCTGTTGCTGTGTTTAGTATTATACTAGAAAATGTTTTTTTTCCTGAAAATTTGTTGTTCTTTTCAGTTTATATTATTAGAACATTTATATAAAAAAATTTTGTTGTTGTGTTCCATTTATACTAGAAAATGTTTGTTTTTCTGAATTTCTGTTGTTGTGTTCAGTCTATATACTAGAAAATGTTTGTTTTTCTGAATTTCTGTTGTTGTGTTCAGTCTATATACTAGAAAATGTTTGTTTTTCTGAATTTCTGTTGTTGTGTTCAGTCTATATACTAGGAAATGTTTGTTTTTCTGAATTTCTGTTGTTGTGTTCAGTCTATATACTAGGAAATGTTTGTTTTTCTGAATTTCTGTTGTTGTGTTCAGTCTATATACTAGGAAATGTTTGTTTTTCTGAATTTCTGTTGTTGTGTTCAGTCTATATACTAGGAAATGTTTGTTTTTCTGAATTTCTGTTGTTGTGTTCAATCTATATACTAGGAAATGTTTATTTTTCTGAATTTCTGTTGTTGTGTTCAGTCTATATACTAGGAAATGTTTTTTTTTTTAATTTAATGAATTTTAATTTTTGTTTTCCGTCTATATTAGCAATCATTTATTGACAGGAATTGTTTCTTGTTGTGCTCAGTCTGTACAGGAATTGTTTCTTGTTGTGCTCAGTCTGTACAAGAATTGTTTCTTGTTGTGCTCAGTCTGTACAGGAATTGTTTCTTGTTGTGCTCAGTCTGTACAGGAATTGTTTCTTGTTGTGCTCAGTCTGTACAAGAATTGTTTCTTGTTGTGCTCAGTCTGTACAGGAATTGTTTCTTGTTGTGCTCAGTCTGTACAAGAATTGTTTCTTGTTGTGCTCAGTCTGTACAGGAATTGTTTCTCGTTGTGCTCAGTCTGTACAGGAATTGTTTCTCGTTGTGCTCAGTCTGTACAAGAATTGTTTCTTGTTGTGCTCAGTCTGTACAAGAATTGTTTCTTGTTGTGCTCAGTCTGTACAAGAATTGTTTCTCGTTGTGCTCAGTCTGTACAAGAATTGTTTCTTGTTGTGCTCAGTCTGTACAGGAATTGTTTCTTGTTGTGCTCAGTCTGTACAAGAATTGTTTCTTGTTGTGCTCAGTCTGTACAAGAATTGTTTCTTGTTGTGCTCAGTCTGTACAAGAATTGTTTCTTGTTGTGCTCAGTCTGTACAAGAATTGTTTCTTGTTGTGCTCAGTCTGTACAAGAACATGGTTTTTGTTGTAATTTTCATTTTTTTGTTGTCTTCAGTCTATAGCCAAAAAAAATAAATAAGGGTTTTGTTCTGACTTTTTGTTGTTGTGTTCAGTCTATACTCGAAAATGTTTTTTTTCTTCATAAATTTGTGTTGGTGTGTTCAGTCAATACTAGAAATTTAAAAAAATAATTTTGGTCGACATTTAATTTGTTAAAGAAGCACAAAATCCGGATAAACTATTCGGATAGCCGGATAAACTATTCGGATAGCCGGATAAACTATTCGGATAGCCGGATAAACTATTCGGATACTGCTCAATGAAACATTTTCCGACTTCCGTTTGCCGAATTTGTTCCAAGTTTCAGTAGAGTTTTGCGGCGCTCGCAACTGCATAACGTTATATGAGCGCCAGAAGATTAGAGGTGTTACAAGAGAGTAACAAACATAAAA
>NW_004798924.1:15557-17645 GCF_000002075.1 Aplysia californica | reverse complement strand
ATATATATATATACTGTGTACATGGAGCCTACATGATGTGTTTTTGAAAAAACAACCAAACAAACAACAAAACCTTTTAAAATGTGGAGCATTCATTTCAAACTATAATAGGCCTACTATCAATGTTTTTTTGAACTGTAGTTCATAGAACTGACTACAGTCAATCTATTCCTTCCTTGATCTGAACATTTCATAGAACTGACTACGATAAATCTATTCCTTCATTGACCCGAACATTTCCACAAGTTTTGTCAGAGAAAGAGTTTGGCGGCACGTGTACCACACATAGGTCATTCAGGAAGTACCCAAGACTGGAGGTACCCAAGACTGGAGGTACCCAAGACTGGAGGTACCCAAGACTGGAGGTACCCGGAGAGAGCACCAAGCTAGGAGGAGAGACAAGAACGACAGATCGTCCACTCACAACTGTCGTCCCACGCGCCTCCTTACGACAGATCGTCCACTCACAACTCTACTGTCGTCCCACACGCCTCCTTACGACAGATCGTCCACTCACAACTATATCGTCCCACACGCCTCCTTACGACAGATCGTCCACTCACAACTGTCGTCCCACGTGCCTCCTTACGACAGATCGTCCACTCACAACTGTCGTCCCACGTGCCTCCTTACGACAGATCGTCCACTCACAACTCTGTCGTCCCACATGCCTCCTTACGACAGATCGTCCACTCACAACTCTGTCGTCCCACATGCCTCCTTACGACAGATCGTCCACTCACAACTCTGTCGTCCCACATGCCTCCTTACGACAGATCGTCCACTCACAACTCTGTCGTCCCACGTGCCTCCTTACGACAGATCGTCCACTCACAACTCTGTCGTCCCACGTGCCTCCTTACGACAGATCGTCCACTCACAACTGTCGTCCCACATGCCTCCTTACGACTACACTCGGGACAAAATACTTCGGAGGCAAACAAAAAAATTGATTTTAAAAAAAGGAGGAAATGACCCGAGCATCCACTGACCACACACGTCATGTTCTTTAGTGGGAGATTTCGAGAAAACAAACAGACCATGGGAGGACACGACAACGATATGAAACTCGTGAACACTGCTCCACACAGAGAACAGACTTTCCACTGGAGTCCCCTCACTCTCAGACTCTCACTCAGAAATCTGTACCACGGCCAGATGTCCAGTCCAGCCAGGTGCATGGAATAGTTAGCCTACATCTCCAGAACTCCAGCAAACAGCGAAGAGCAATAGGCCCCTACAACAGTGGGGGGGGGGTTCTATTTCCTTCTGTTTACCGTTGTTTTCGCTCTCATCGGTTGGGGCCATGTGGACTTCACTATACTTGTCTTGCTCAAGGATTTCAATCCTGGAATTCCAGAAGGTGAACAAGAAAATACACGGAACAAACACAACCAAAACCATCCATCAAAAGTACAACAATCCAGCAGTCAAATCGTTCGGGAGGAAAACTCCCAAACCGACATCAAGAAATACAATCACGACGGAGCGAGACAATTCAGCAAACGTCACACAGGCTGGAGAAGCTGAGTAGTTCAAGTCGTTGGTCCCTAGCTGGACATTGAGAGAGGCATAGCATTTCACGACGGAGGAGAAAACTGACACAGACTAGATGAGAGTGTTTGAAGGGAGATCATAGCTTGAATAAATAGAAACAACCGTTGTAAAGCCCATAGCATCATTTCACGACGGAGGATACAGTATGAGAGTGTTTGAAGGGAGATCATAGCTTGAATAAATAGAAACAACCGTTGTAAAGCCCATAGCATCATTTCACGACGGAGGATACAGTATAAGAGTGTTTGAAGGGAGATCATAGTTTGAATAAATAGAAACAACCGTTGTAAAGCCCACATCCCCGCTCAGCAGCAAGCTGTGAGAGCTGTACAGTCTGCCGGTACAATACAACACGGGACACTCCACATCCCCGCTCAGCATCAAGCTGTGAGAGCTGTACAGTCCGCCGGTACAGTACAACACGGGACACTCCACATCCCCGCTCAGCATCAAGCTGTGAGAGCTGTACAGTCCGCCGGTACAGTACAACACGGGACACTCCACATCCCCGCTCAGCATCAAGCTGTGAGA
>NW_004798924.1:6451-13665 GCF_000002075.1 Aplysia californica | reverse complement strand
TCAACCACAAACGTAAGAGGTACAGACAGACAAAACACACAGACACACTGGTCAACCACACAGACACATTGGTCAACCACACAGACACATTGGTCAACTACAAACGTAAGAGGTACAGACGGACAAAACACACAGACACACTGGTCAACCACAAACGTAAGAGTGAACTCTCGCTTAGAGAAATACACAAATGTCTCACAGACACAGAGGGCCTAGTCACAAACACAGAGGTCTACTCACAGACACACAGGTCTACTCACAAACACAATCAGAGAGCCTACACAACAGTTATACACAACCAGAGAGCCTACACAACAGTTATACACAATCAGAGAGCCTACACAACAGTTATACACAATCAGAGAGCCTACACAATAGTTATACACAATCAGAGAGCCTACACAACAGTTATACACAATCAGAGTAGAACTAAGAGCTGTCACAACACCAACAAGCTCCTTATTAAGAGGAAAAAAACAACCCCAAAACAAAACAGACGCAAAACTTTCTCAGTCAAAAATTCTCTGCTAGAGTTATGATTCAAAGACTAAAAGACTGAAAGTGAATACTTGACAGAATATTTTGAACAGCCTCACACTCACTTGTAGTGAACAACAGAGGAACAAGGTCACAGGTACAACAATACTCACACTCACTTGTAGAGAACAACAGAGGAACAAGGTCACAAGTGCAACAATACTCACACTCACTTGGTCACCAAAACAGACACACAGTCAACGACGGACAGAGCAGAGAGCAACATACACTGAAGTATGCCACAAAGGATCACAGGAACCAAAATGGATCACAAAACCATTGAACGACATCGGAGAGTCTCCGCTCTACTGCACATCCCCAGGGAACTCCAAGGGAAGGACTTTCTGGGCGTGCAAAACGACACGACTAAGGGGGACTGTGAACGCCCCCATCACAGAGGGAAGCAATAGCTACTTCACAAAATATAACAGAAGAAGCAAAGCAAAAAAATGAGAAAAGAGGGTGACTTTCATGCTTGTAGGCAAATAAAACGAACGAAAGGAAACTTCAAAACAAACTGATATGCTCAAAAACTCAACATAAGGTGATTCAATCACACAAAGCAACAACAAAACTAAATGACAATTACCCAAACAAAAACAAGGAAGGAAGGCAAAACTGAATAAATACAAAAGTCAATCTGGAAACACAAACAATGACAAAGAAAATGAGCAATTTCAATAACAAAAACAATCAGCAACAAACAACAGCCATCTACAAAAGAATGGACGGTCAACAAAATAGAGAAAATAGAAACCAAACAAAACGTGCGATTAAATAAAACAAAAAAACAAAACCCAGGGAGAGATCGGTGCATCTCCAGACTGCTCAGTTCCCACATACACCACACGTACATAGATTGTGGGAACAGCCGGAGAGAAGACTGACTAGACCAGTGAAGAAACAACATTCAACAAGTTTTTTAAGCCCCAAACACGCATTTCGATAGTTTAGGAGATATGTGTGTGTGTGAGAGAGGGAGACATGTGTGTGTGTGTGTGAGGGAGACGTGTGTGTGTGTGAGAGAGGGAGACATGTGTGTGTGTGAGGGAGACGTGTGTGTGTGTGTGTGTGAGAGAGGGAGACATGTGTGTGTGTGGGAGACGTGTGTGTGTGTGTGAGAGAGGGAGACGTGTGTGTGTGCGCCTCAAGAAAGTTACCAAAAGTGGCCACAGACCATTTGGATTTGGAGCTACAGGCTGATAATTACCCAATTACATTGATTTGACTTCTACTTCTAAATATTTTATTTGGAATAATTTTGAGACAAGGGCATTTATTAAAAAGATATAATGAACACTACTTTTAGAAGGTGTTAAAATCTATTGTTGAAGCATGTTGCCTCTTCCCTGCTGTTGTAGGCTACCATAGATTTCTCATCATGACATTGATGTCACCTGAATGCCACATGGGAAATGAAGTTTCCATGAATAAATACATGAAAAACAATTGAATCATCCATTTTTTCAAGTTTATATGTGTCCTAAACTTAAAAGCTAATTTTTTCAAAATTAGATCTCTATACCCTACCTCACAAAATGTGCAATATCTCAATAACTACTTGAGACATCTCAAAAATTAAAACCCCTGTATTCAGCATTCACTCCAAATGGTCAACATCCAACTGTCGGTACTTTTCTCTAGGCACAGACACAAATGCCTGGCCTGTAATTGTGTAAGTCAAAGCGAAGTACACTCATCTGTCAGGTCCGTGTTCACTAGCAAGACTTCCCCTGGTTCAACTGGCCCAATGTCATCATTTGTTTGTTAGTTTGTTTGTTAGTTTGTTAGTTAGTCTGTTTGTTAGTTAGTTTGAGAGAACCACATCAAGACAATAACGGTCATTTAGTGCTGGGAAAAAGTCAGACAGACAGACAGACAGACAGAAACAACAGAGGGGAAAGTAAAGAAGTAGGACCTACCAGTGACACCCTCCAACCACCCGCCGGCCGTCACAAGCTGGGATCAAAGTCCCCCAATAAGAAGTTCCTCGGGTTTCAGTACGAGTTTTTATGGCACTTGTAACACAATCAGGTCGTATAAGTGCTGAAGATTAGAGGTGTTACTAGAGAGTAACATTCAAAGAAAAGGAGGAGAGATAAAGACGTTAGATGTTGATAGGAAAGAAAGAGGAGAGATAAAGACGACAGATGTTGATAGGAAAGAAGGAGGAGAGACAAGGACGAAAGATGTTTGATAGGAAAGAAGGAGGAGAGATAAGGACGACAGATGTTGATAAGGAAGAAGGAGGAGAGATAAAGACGACAGATGTTGATAGGAAAGAAGGAGGAGAGACAAGGACGAAAGATGTTTGATAGGAAAGAGGAGACAACCCACGGGCTCTGTTCGGAAAACAGGAGGAGAAAACAGGAGGAGAAAACAGGAGGAGAAAACAGCACCAGAGAAAACGCATGCAACAAAATGTACAAAACAACAACAACAACAAAATGTACAAAACAACAACAACAACAACAACAACAACAACAACAAAATGTACAAAACAACAACAACAACAACAACAACAACAACAACAACAACAACAAAATGTACAAAACAACAACAACAACAACAAAATGTACAAAACAACAACAACAAAATGTACAAAACAACAACAACAACAAAATGTACAACAAATCTTAAAGGTGTATAAAAAAGCCAAAAACAAAACCAGAAAATGATGGCACAAAAAAGAACACGACGACTCACCAGTGACCAAGCTTGAAAGCTCAAAAGAAACAATCATTATGTCTAAATTTTGTATATATATATAGATAGATAGATATACATGTATTATAATATATCAACAGATACATACTCTTTTTATTTCACAAAATCAGAAATAAACAGACAGAAAATCCAATGAAGTACCCCGCGAGAACAGACAACAACGACGACGGAAAGTGACAACATCATGCAGCGAGGCATAGAGGGGACATGATGCTGCCAGGCATAGAGGGGACATGATGCTGCCAGGCATAGAGGGGACATGATGCTGCCAGGCATAGAGGGGACATGATGCTGCCAGGCAGAGTGGGGACATCATGCTGCCAGGCAGAGTGGGGACATGATGCTGCCAGGCAGAGTGGGGACATGATGCTGCCAGGCATAGAGGGGACATGATGCTGCCAGGCATAGAGGGGACATCATGCTGCCAGGCATAGAGGGGACATCATGCTGCCAGGCAGAGTGGGGACATCATGCTGCCAGGCATAGAGGGGACATCATGCTGCCAGGCAGAGTGGGGACATCATGCTGCCAGGCAGAGTGGGGACATCATGCTGCCAGGCATAGAGGGGACATCAGACGTGCAGCAAAATACGGACTTTGGAGAAACCCGTAGTTGCTACGTTTCTCACTGTTGGACAATTGTTTTATCTATTTGTTTTTTCCCCCTCCACACCTTTCCTGTCCATACAAAACACAAAGACTGAGTGGATCTTACTGACAAATGTCCATCAAAGGAAAACAAATGTGTTTCCCTGGACACTCAAGCTTCGTTAAGTCCGTCAACTTTGGAGGCCATTTCCTCCATACACCTCGCTCTGACACCAAGTGACCCCACCTCCTTCACCTCCTCTCATAGCAAATATCTCAACTACTAGATCTCAACTTCTAGATCTCATCGCAAATATCTCAGCTTCTATAGATCTCAACTTCTATATCGGAAAGATGTACATTTTTTCCATCAAAAGCAAGACAAACGAACAAGCTTTAACTTACTTAAGATGACACCAATATCACGATATATGCCCCAAAATGCCAAGCGCCTGACTCCATTGCGTGGCGACACACACACATATATTGTTCCATAAATGACAGCGCAGCTGGAAAGTCTGAGGCTAAAATACTGGCCAAACCTAGCCTCAAGCCTGCCGCGGCCACATTGGCAAACGCATGTCAATAAAAATGTGTACTTTTACCTCATTTCTAACAAGTCGCACAGATATATTGTAAAAGAACGCAAATAAACCCATGTATTTTTAGATCCTTTACGATAAGTAATACTGGCATTCAAGAAGAACAAAGAGAGGGATTCCTAGCAAGGTTCTGCCGTAGGAAAAAACCCACACAGAAATGGGAGGTCAGGTGTGCCTCAGAAATGTGAACAAGAGCCACACACGACGCCACGCCACGCCAAAGTCCTCCAGTAGGGAACTAGAGCAGACGCTCAGCCCAGTAACTCAACCATTTTCACTTGGATGATTTTCATACATTTTCTAATGTGGTCTTCATATTCCTAAAGTACGTATTCATTTCATATATATATACTATATATTATGATTTCATTCTTCAACGTGCATACAATCAGAAATGTGCTCATAATGATGATAATAATAGAAATAATTTTTTTAAAAAATGACAATAATAATAAAAGAAACATAATACAAACAACATTATTTGTGATGCGTTGCTTTCCAGTGAAAAAAGGAAGCATAAGCCATCAGTATACAGATCTTCACTGATGTCATGATATGTCCAGTAGTTTAACCCTTCATCAACTTAACTCTTTATCACCGACAAGTCATACCCAGCAACTCGCGGTCGGAACCCCTGTGTCGGTGAGTCGCTGACAGCGGCTCGGGCACATCCCTTTACCACGACTTCAACATCAATTACTTTTCGTCAATTGCCACAAACAGGTCTCTTTTATCGGGAGTTCATTCATTAGATGAAGGACTATCGAAATAGGTTCATTTGTTTCGATTTAATCACCAATTTAGTGACGTTTCCGTCATTTTTAGATTTAGTTACCCCCCCCCCCCCAAAAGGATCCCAGAATAGTGAGTGACCCCCCCTGGGAGATAAAGGGTTAAGGCAAAGATTCAGCATTTGAGTCCACACCACAATTCCCAGTGACATGACAGAAGTTAAGCTTGCATCAATCTCCGAACGACGTTGACATTAGGGCAACACCACGCCATTACCATCAAACCTTCTTTCTGCTTACTGTGATAGATCTGTACCTTACAGTGATACTACATAGAGATAGTAGATCTATACCTTACAGTGATACTATATAGAGATAGTAGATCTATACCTTACAGTGATACTATATAGAGATAGTAGATCTATAACCGTCTGTTCTACTGTACTACAATCTATGCCAGGCGCCTCACACTAGAATCACATCACACGCGGGCTGGGGCGCTGGAGGTGGGGCTGCATGAAGCAAGCCACAAACAAACACCCCCCAAAAAAAAAAAACCCCCCCCCCCCTCTCTCTCTCTCTCTCTCTCTCTCTCTCTCTCTCTCTCTCTCTCTCCCCCCCCCTCAAAACCTCCAAGTGTTTCCCATATAAAAACAATAAGTACGACCCATCTAATCTTCCCCAATCTCTATCCACCAATCGTAGATCAGAACAGGAACTCTGTGCCAGATAATAGACTTCTCTTCTCCGTAAAATTGGACCCCCGGCCACAAGGTAGAGAAGTCTGCTGTTTTGCTTCCTGTGGCAAAACTTATTATATAGTACTTTCCCCTGAAATAACCCCCCCCCCCCCCCCCCAATACAACAATCCCAAAGCCAAAGCAGCAACCCAGTGACATCTGTGTCACCGACGTGCTCACAGGAAGAAACAGCAGCTGTACAGCGCATACCTCACAGCGCAACAACATCCAGCGCTAGGCGCAGGACAGTCTAGAATCCACCCCACTTTCTGGACAGTCTAGAATCCACCCCACTTTCTGGACAGTCTAGAATCCACCCCACCCTCTGGACAGTCTAGAATCAAGCCCACTTTCTGGACAGTTTAGAATCAAGCCCACTTTCTGGACAGTTTAGAATCAAGCCCACTTTCTGGACAGTCTAGAATCCACCCCACTTTCTGGACAGTCTAGAATCAAGCCCACTTTCTGGACAGTCTAGAATCAAGCCCACTTTCTGGACACTCTAGAATCCACCCCACTTTCTGGACAGTCCAGAATCCACCCCACTTTCTGTTGGGCCAGCAACGCTCTCATCTCACCACCCCTGGAATTTGTTTTGTTTTAGTAAGTAAGAGTTTTACGGCACTTGCAACACAATAAGGTCATATAAGTGTCGAAGAGAAACAAACACCAACAAAGAAGGTGGAGGAGGGGAGATAAGGAAAATAGACGTTTGATAGGGGAGAGAAGGAGCAGATCACACCAGAGCACCCACCAACCACCCACACCCCTGGAATAAAACAGACACTGGCAGCAACAACAGCGACAATAACAACGACAACACTACCACGTTTACAAGATCCCCCCCCCCCCTGTGTTCTTGGGTTGAGCAGTCTGGCTTGTGTCTGGGATCATCACTCCTTGCTGGCAGTGAGAGCCGCGCTGGTGTCGTCGCCGCCGGCCGAGGGCGGGGGTGGGGCTGCGACGACGTCTGCGCCGTACGTGGGCTGGCCAGAGGTCTTGATGTTGGTCTTCTCGTCCACGTCCTCTTCCTCCTCGTCCTCCAGCTTGGAGCCGCCGCCCATAGGGATAGGCTGGGAGGTGATGGGCTCCTCCGGGGAGTTGCTTCCCTCTTCCTGGGGACACACGGACACACGGGACCGTTTCTTTCTTTGTTTGATTGTTTGTTTCTTTGTTTGATTGTTTGTTTCTTTGTTTGACTGTTTGTTTCTTTGTTTGACTGTTTCTTTGTTTGATTGTTTGTTTCTTTGTTTGATTGTTTGTTTCTTTGTTTGATTGTTTGTTTCTTT